>NC_079194.1:286429501-286652001 GCF_029499605.1 Hyla sarda | reverse complement strand
AGGTCGTATCCACCGGCAACGGCTCAACCTCGCTGACTGCTGAGAAGGTGTGGGACAGAAGGACTAGACAGAGGCGAGGTCAGATGTAGCAGAAGGTCAGGGCAGGCGGCAAGGTTTGTAGTCAATGGTGATAGCAAGAGGTCTGGAACACTGGTAAGGCAAACACAGTAAACGCTTTCTCTAGGCACAAGGGCAATAAGATCCGGCAATGCTGGAAAGGGGGAAGTGAGGTTATATGGACGTGGAGCAGGTGGAAGCTAATTAGCCTGATTGGGCCAGGCACCAATCATTGGTGCACTGGCCCTTTACATCTTAGAGAGCTGACGCGCGGAGCCGCGCGCGCCAGGACGTGACAGCCGGGGACCGGGACAGGTGAGTAGCTTGGAATGCGATTCGCGAGCGGACGCGTCCCGCTATGCGAATCGCATCCCCGCCGGCAGTGCCAGTGCAGCGCTCCCGGTCAGCGGGTCTGACCGGGGCGCTGCAGAGAGGGGAACGCCGCGAGTGCTCCGGGGAGGAGCAGGGACCCGGAGCGCTCGGCGTAACATATACAAGTACCAAATAAATTAGTAAAACTGCCATACAGTGAGAATATAGTCAATTCTGTCTATGCATGATGGGGGTTGTTGTTTGCAACAGGGGGCAGTGACACAGTACTTAATAGGGCCAGTGGCACCGTTCAGTAGGGGGCAGTGACACAGTTCATTATGGGTTCAGTGGCACAGTTTAATAGAGGGGCAGTGGCACAGTTCAGTAGGGGGCAGTGGCACAGTTCAGTAGGGGGCAGTGACACAGTTCAGTAGGGGGCACAGTTTAATGGAAAAATCCGTACTTATTCCAGTAAAACCATATTTATTGAACACAAGTTTTACAGGCACATCAAAGGTAAGACGCGTTTCGGGTCTCTACGTACCCTTTATCAATTGCAGACATCTGCAATTGATAAAGGGTACGTAGAGACCCGAAACGCGTCTTGCCTTTGATGTGCCTGTAAAACTTGTGTTCAATAAATATGGTTTTACTGGAATAAGTACGGATTTTTCACTTCACTGGAACAGCGCCAAGTTTGGAGTTCTTTTTCCTTGAACCTATATGCCTACCTCTAGACCCATTCACGCGGTATCCAGCAAACACTCCTTCGGCCTGCAGTTCCCTGGTACCCCGCTAAATTGGGGTGATATGCAAATAACCAAGAGGAGATACAGGTGAGAGTCCATATACAGACGGTCACCTCCTCCTCTCATTCGCAGGATTACACGAGGCGCTGTCCTCTTTCTTTTTTATTTCCTTTTTATCCTACAGTTTAATAGAGGGGCAGTGGCACAGTTCAGTAGGGGGCAGTGACAACGTTTAATAGAGGGGCAGTGACACCGTTCAGTAGGGGGCAGTGACACCGTTCAGTAGGGGGCAGTGACACAGTTCAGTAGGGGGCAGTGACACAGTTTAATAGAGGGGCAGTGGCACAGTTCAGTAGGGGGCAGTGACACCGTTCAGTAGGGGGCAGTGACACAGTTCAGTAGGGGGCAGTGACACAGTTTAATAGAGGGGCAGTGGCACAGTTCAGTAGAGGACAGTGGCACAGTTTATTGGGGGCACAGTCCATTATGGCGACACCATACAAGTACCAAGTAAGCTGGTAATGCCATAAAATCACTTCTGTCCATGCATGATGGGAGTTGTAGTTTGCAACAGGTAGATAGCCACAGGTTGGAAACCATTGATTTAAGGACACAATGGCACAGTTCATAAGGGGGGTAGTGGCACAGTACTTATTGGGGCAGTGGCACAGTTCCTTATGGGGGCAGTGACACAGTTCAGTTGGGGACAGTGGCACAGTTTATTGGGGGCACAGTCCATTATGGGGCCACTATACAAATACCAAGTTAAATAGTAATGCTGCCATACCGTGACCATATAGTCCCTTCTGTCCATGCATGATGGGTTGTAGTTTGCAACAGGTAGATAGCCACAGGTAAGGAACCATTGATTTAAGGGCACAATGGCACGGTGGCAATGGCAGTGGCACAGTTTAGCAGGGGGGCAGTGACACAGTACTTAATAGGAGCAGTGGCACAGTTTATTATGGGGGCATTGACACAGTTTATTATGGGGGCAGTGACACAGTTCATAATGGGGCCACTATACAAGCACTATACAAGTCAACTAATAATACTACCATATAGTGGTCAGATACAGGTCACTGAGGACAGTGATTGGCTGATGCAGTCACATTGGGGGGAAACAGCAGTCAAAGGACTTTCCACTCCCTTTAGCCTCCTTATCTGAACGACTTATTCACCCCTAACTGGCCCAGGACTAGGCTAGATCTGTAGGGAGGATTGGCTATGAGCTCGGCAATGTTCGGGGGTCCCAGTGGTTAGTCCCTGTCCTGATGATAGGGGGTGATTTTGCAAGTGTGGAATAACACCTTTAAAAGTGTCGCTGGCCTTAGCTGCCGCCCCCTGATAGAGTGGCACCCTTTGCTTGGGCCTTGCTGGCCTAATTAAAGATACAGGGCTGGTTCTAAGCAAGTGTTTCCCAACCAGGGTGCCTAGGGATGTTTGCAAAACTACAACTCCCAGCATGCCCGGACAGCCAAAGGCTGTCCGGGCATGCTGGGAGTTGTAGTTTTGCAACAGCCGGAGGCATACTGGCTGGGAAACACCGAAAAATATAGTTGTGACCCCAATAGGCCACTACAGATCTGGTATCATGAAGCGAAACCGTAACCTCAATCAGCACAGTTGACAAGATTAAACCGCAATATCCTGGAATGAGAAGGATTTGCAGACTACATGCTGAGGATTATATCGTACTGTTAATATTGTACAGGGACTTTACCTTATCTCTTTGTCTAGAAATGTACCGCAAGGGGCGACGAAAAGGATGGACGGCGGCGTGTTATTGCCACAAATATCCCGTGTCTCCAAACATTGATGTCATTGAACAAGAATAACATAATAATACAATATAATGCAAATATTACCATCGGCCAGTGCGGTCAGGTGTTATTTTGATATGTAATTACCAGTCCTCTTAAGTACTAAAAGTGTAGATTATAGAATAATGAAAAATAGAGAAAAAGGTTAGGAGATGATGACCTAAGTATATAATGTTTATTATATGTAATCTGCCTTCACCTCAGCAGGGCCCTTACATAAGGTGAACGGCAATCTAAAACACTTTGTAAATTGTGGCAGTAAAATTGTATCATTAAAATAAGACAATATAAAGAAATCTAAAATATGCTTGTTGCACTTAATCCGTTGGTGATATAGTTCGTATATCTATGAATTGTAATTGTCCGTAGGTGATATAGGTGCACTTATTGCATTTAGTTTAAGATTATTTGCAGAAACAGTTCTTTAACTTGTATGAATAAGTCTTAGTATATCGCGCTGTATTAGAAGAGCGCTGTAATGATTATCGGTGCACAGCACCACTCACCACCCGCAGGATACACTTGTGTTCGGGGCTAGTACGGCTGTCACGGCTTAGTCCTGCGCTGTCAGCGGCCGCGTTCTGGGTTGTAGCGGGTGCCCGTCTGTGTGGGGAGTGAGTGGCACTCCGGCAGTCCGTGGGTCCCAAACTGGCACGGCAGGCGTCCAGCCTTTAGCAGTTAAGTCCGGGGCTCAAGCAGAGAAGCCGGGGCTGTGGATGGTGGATGCAGCTGGATCAGAGAAGGCGTTCCTCGTGTCTGACCTAGGCGCTATGCGCGCGCGTGTTGCGGTGGTCTCCAAACGAGGGGCATCCAGCAATTTCAAATGGCAAGATGAAAGTTTTTGATTATTGTGCAAACTGCATAAAATATTGCAGTGAGCGTGAGCCCCGGACTTAACTGCTAAAGGCCGGACGCCTGCCGTGCCAGTTTGGGACCCACGGACTGCCGGAGTGCCACTCACCCCCCACACAGACGGGCACCCGCTACAACCCAGAACGCGGCCGCTGACAGCGCAGGACTAAGCCGTGACAGCCGTACTAGCCCCGAACACAAGTGTATCCTGCGGGTGGTGAGTGGTGCTGTGCACCGATAATCATTACAGCGCTCTTCTAATACAGCGCGATATACTAAGACTTATTCATACAAGTTAAAGAATTAACTGTAAGAATTAACTTGTTCATTATTGCGACGGTATCCGGTCCATCTAGAAAGTTACTCGATGCAGCAAAGCGGAAGAATACAGAGTGAAATTTCTCTCCCGGTTCTCTCCCAACCTTTGCATCACCCCAGACGGTCAACAATTTACTGCACTGGTCAATGGTAAAATTTTTGTATTACATTGTATACTCAAGTATAAGCCGACCCGAATATAAGTTGAGGCCACAAATTTCACCACAACAAACTGGGAAAACTGTCCTGTCATCATCACCCTCTGTCATCATCCAGACCCCCCGTCATCATCCCCCTGTCATCATCCAGACACCCACCTGTCATCATCCCCCCTGTCATCATCACCCCCTGTCAAACCCCCTCCTCTTATCATCCAGAACCCCTTCCCCTGTCATCATTACCCCCCCAGTCAATATCCCCCCCTGTCATCATCCCGACCGCCCCCTCCATCATCATACAGGCCCCCCTCGTTGTCTATTCACCTCCCAAGTTCTCTCGGTCCTGTTGCCTACTGTCTGCCTTGACTGTCCAGATTCCGGTGGGAGGGTGAGCCGGTCCGGGCCATCCATCTTCACCGGGATGCCCTCTTCTCTGCTCTGGGCAGGCCCCGGACTAGTGACGCTGCATTGACGCCGCCGCACTGGGACGTTCCGTGTGCAGGGACGCCCCTGATGTCACGGACATTTTCTGCGCACGGACGTCCCTGCGTGGCGGCATTAATGCAGCATCACTAGTCCGGGGCCGGCCCGGAGTGGATAAGAGGGCCTCCCGGTGAAGATGGCTGGCCCGAACCGGCTCAACTTCCCCACTGCAAGCAGACGGTCCCTGCAGTGAAGATGGATGTCACGAACTGGTTCAACTTCCCCATCGCAAGCAGACGGTCCCTGCAGTGAAGATGGACGAAACAGCCCAACACCCCAACCCCCGTGCGCCCCCCCCCCCCCCCCCCCCCGGCATTTTTTTTCTTTTAGTTCACTCGAGTATAAGCCGTGCTGAAAAACTCGGCTTATATTCGAGTATATATGGTATTATGATTGTTGTTGTTTTTGTTATTATCATCAATATTATTATATTCTTTTATAATTATTATAATCATTATTATTATATAATATAATGTTGTTGTTTTGAGTATTATTATTATCATTGTATTGTTTTATTATAATATTATAGCATTGTTGTTGTTGTTAGTATTATTATTACTATCATCACCATTATTATTATATTATTTTAATATTATTATTAGAAGTAGTAGTATATAGTGTTGTTGTTAGTCTTATTATTAGTATTATTATCATTGTATTGTTTTATTATAATATTATGTTGTTGTTGTTAGTATTATTATTACTATCATTAGTATTATTATTATATTATATTATATTGTTGTTAGTATCATTATTAGTATTTTTATTATTATTATATTATAATATTAAATTGTTGTTATTATTATAATCAGTATTATTATTATTTATTTATTTATTTTTATCGAAAAATAAAATTAAACGTTTCTAAGTTTGGTACCTTTAGATGTTGAGCCAATGGACCTTAAATGGGCACTTTAAAAAAAAAAAAAATGTTTTATTTGTTGCACATCTTGGCAAAACATTAACCTTTCTAATATACTTCATAAAAAATAGCCATAGAAATCATGGCTTATAACATTTAAAAAAAAAAAAGACCACTAGGGGTCCCCATACCATCCAAAACATAATCCTGTCTGGCTGCAGCACCATCTTTGTCCCAGCTGTCACGCCCCCTCCCATAGGCTTGCATTGAGGGGGCGGAGCCTTGATGTCACAACACTCCGGCCTGTGATCGACAGTAATCAGGCCCGGAGCGAACACGCTCCGGGGACTGATTATAAACGGGGTGAGGCGTGCAAGATCACGGGGGTCCCCAACGGCAGGACCCCCGCAATCAGGCATCTTATCCCCTATCCTTTGGATAGGGGATAAGATGTCTAAGCGCCGGAGTACCCCTTTAACACAGAGGTTTACAACAGGGTGAGCGCTTCCATTGGTTAGCCTAGTCTGGCCAGTCTCTCCTATGCGGAATGGGCCTATGGGGCTTTCAGAAACCTTGGAGGCTGGGACCGGTGCAGTTTATTCCTAGTTAGCTCAGTGATCAGGTACTACACGTGGAACGCACAGTGTTTAGTGTCGACGCAGCGTAAAATCCTCCCTGTGGATGTGGTGGTTAGGAACATTCTCGGTGACCTGGTGAAGGTGCGTTCTCTGGAGTATGAGAGGCTGGGTGCTGGCAGGGCTTCTCGTCTGTGCAGGGGCTCTGCCTTTAAAATGCCTTAGCCTGTTGTCTCCCCCTGGTGGTGGGCTGATGCTTGCACATTAGTCTTTTTGTTTTGTGCTGTAGATATACAGTAATATAGGGCTTGCAGGCACTGAACTTGGGCTTTGTGTGGCTGGAAAGCCTCATTGTTGTTTGTTGTTTGGTTTGTATAGTTTGTACTATTTTTGTATATATTTCTATTTGTTTATTTATATATATTTAGTGTTTTTATATTTAATGTTTGTATATACAGTGACCCCCCCCCCCCCGACCTACGATGGCCCCGACATATGATAATTTCAACATGCGATGGCCTCTCAGAGTCCATCACATGTTGAAGGCAGCATCAACATACAATGCTTTTGTATGTCTGGGCCATCGCATAAACGGCTATCCGGCAGCGCAGACTGCTTCAGCTGGTCTCTTACCTGTCCTCGGGGCTCCGGAGCGTCCTCTTCGGGATCCCCTCGTCGCTCTCCTTCGTCATCATCACGTCGAGGATCCCGGGGAAGCAGAGACGTCCGGAGCGTCGGGGACATCCTGGGGGACGCGGCGACAGTGATGGAGGGCGACATCCTGAGCAGCGGTGACGAGCAGTGACGGTCCGGAGCGGCGGGGACAGGTGAGTATAACTTCCTATTCTTTCCATTGCACGGATCCCTCAACATACAATGGTTTCAACAAACGATGGTTCATTTGGAACGGATTACCATCGTATGTTGAGGGACCACTGTATTAGCATGCTATTTTTTTTTTCTAGGGGTCGGTTCATCACATTGTGTTGGGGTTTAGTTTAGGTTGGGTGGTTGGAGAAAGGGGGAGGGAGGTTTCTATGGGACTCTATGTACCAAAAATCCTGGACTGGTTCATGGACGTCTGTTATCATGTATTGGGGGGCATGGGATGCGGGACCAGCTCAGGACCCCAAAAAAATTTTATTGTATTTTCCGTGTGTTGTGTTTTGGTGGTTTGTGACACAAATTAATGATTTATTTTGGGTGAGAAAAATGCAACCGGGCCAGGGTTTTATAGTTTAATTATTAGTATTAAGGTTATGATTATTATTTGTTATTATTATTAAGTAGTGTTTAGTAGTTTACATTTGTGGGGTTGTTGTCATAGTAGTGTGTTTGGTGAGAATTAGAGATGAGCGAACTTACAGTAAATTGGATTCATCACGAACTTCTCGGCTCGGCAGTTGATGACTTTTCCTGCATAAATTAGTTCAGCTTTCAGGTGCTCCGGTGGGCTGGAAAAGGTGGATACAGTCCTAGGAGACTCTTTCCTAGGAATGTATCCACCTTTTCCAGCCCACCGGAGCACCTGAAGACTGAACTAATTTACGCAGGATAAGTCATCAACTGCCGAGCCGAGAAGTTCGTGATGAATCGAATTTACTGTAAGTTCGCTCATCTCTAGTGAGAATGTGGCTGGACCAGGAAATAGTTTGATGGACATTTAAGGACTTATATGGACTCATTACTTGGATATATTGTATGTTGTTTGTATTATTGTTATGGTGTCTCTTATGATTGTTGTAATGTTTTATATTTTTAAATAAAAGATCTACAGTATATAACTCAGGATCAGTACAGGATAAGGCTTCTTTCACGCAGCCATTGTGATCCGGACGTTAAAAAATGAGGGGAGAATAGTGGGATAAAAATGACTGCATGCTACTCTCTCCCGCTACTCCCACTATAGACAATGGGATTCATCGGGACCCGTTGTTGCCCGTTGTGCCCCGTCCCGATAACGGCAGTTTTTGGACAGAACCCAACGGCAGTGTGAATGAAGCCTAAGTAATGTACTATTTATACAAAGTGACTAAAATTTTATATATAGATTAATTTTCTATGCTAAATCTTGTATGGTGTTTATAAATGGAGACACTATTTAAGTTGGCAGACCGACAGCTTCGTCCCTCTTGGAAGGCGTCAACGCCCGCACGGATCTGTTATTAAATAAACGACGCATCCACTAATCTGTAACAATATCACTTTTATCACATTAAAGCCTCCAGACTCCTAATCCTCGGGTGAACGTACAATCTTGATATGTGTTGTCTTTTTTTTTTTTTTTTTTTCGCAATGTGAACCTTCATGAATCAAGCCGCGCCGATTCTAAACACTTTACTACCTTAAATGTTTCAATTGCCTTTTAAGGCAAAATAAAATGCCCCTTCCCACCCCGCACCCCCTAATATATCTGCAGACTCCAACCTCCTGCAGTTCTCTCTGCGAATATTACATAATCGCCCAGTGCCTGGCAGCCGGCTGGGGTGCTGCAGATTTGTACAGCCAAATAGTTGGGAAGTTTTGTTTAAGGTACAGTTCATAACCTCAGCTTGGATGGAGTCCTAATGGAACCGTGTCATAGAACATAATGTTTGTGTGACAGAGAACAAAGGAAGCACTGACTGCCTCCAATAGTTAATGGACGTGATGTTACACTATGTGTCTGTGTAATCTTCCTACCATGAAGAGCTAAAAAAATCAAAGGGAAACGCTGTCGTGTAAAATCCAGCGCAGATTATTTGTTTTAGCTGCCATCCTTCATCTGGACATGTAGCAGACTATTTTAGCGAGACGCTCTGCAGCAGAGTCTATGGTAGCGGATGACGTTCTCATCTAAGTATATCCGTGTCGCCGCCGAAACCGAAACATGACAGTGCCATAGTACAGAGACCCTGATTTGCTGCGTATTAACCCCTTAAAGACTCAGACAATTTTCGTCATTGCGTTTCGTTCCCCCCCCCCCCCTTTCTAATAGCCACAACTCTTTCAATTCATCATCGACAGAGCCATAGGGGAGGAAGGGGGACTTGTTTTTTTCGCAGGACTTGTTGTACTCCGTAATGACCCCGTTCATTATACCATAAAATATACAACAAAACATATAAAAAAATATTGAAAATATATATATATATATATATATATATATATATATATATATAAAAAAAAAAACAATTGTAAAATGATTATTATTATTTTTTTTAATAATACAATAACTGTATAGCAAAAACTGTCCTATTATCTGAATTGCTCAGATTGGTATGATTACATGGATACCCAATTTGTGTTTCCATCTTGGAAACTACTACTTGGAAACTACTTTAAAAAAATACAAATTACTGCAAAAAAAGTTTGCTCCGTGCACCAGATGTCTGGGGTGCCACAGCCAATGTTGCCGGGGTCCCCAGTGGCGGGACCCCTCGCGATCAGACATCTTATCCCCTATCCTTTGGGGGATAAGATGTGTAGGGGCGGAGTACCCCTTTAACTCCTTTTCTGATTTTGTGACCATGCTGACTATTCTCTTCTCGACACATTTTCAGGACCCACTGGCAACCCTCCTTTCCCCCCAATAGGATCTGTGTTAACAATATCTCATAAACAAAGGGAAAAAAAACTGAATTGGAGTTTCACCAAGTTATTTCGGGATCATGACAATGTTCTAGTTATAGTCACAAGAGTGTTTAATTGGGATTAACCAAAACTGGAATCGAAATCTCTTCTGTGGGAAGAATTGAAAGAATTCCAGAGAAGGGTTTAAGGGACACTCAGCCGACGAGATGTTCCCTTGCAACATGCAAAGTAGTGGCGGTGTACCGGCTCTGTGAATGACCGCAAACACATATATCAAAAGCTATAGACAGCTATGGAGACTGAAACTAATGTTGGTGTTCACTGTTTGCTGCTTTAGTGTTTTTAGATCTTTTAGTCAGATGCTAAAGTATTTTAAGCATTTCGTAAAATTTTTTACTTTTATTGACAAATAGTCAAATATTTGCAGTGTTGTCCCATCTTTTTTTCCAAGTCTTCTGCAGTCCTCCCAGGCTGGATATCAGCTTCTGGACCAAATCCTGACCAATGACTACCCATTCTTGTCTAACCAATGCTTTGGAGTTTATCAAATCTTTTTGTTTTTGTTTGTACCCCAGCTTTTTGTGGATTGACCAAAGATTCTCTATGGGATTGACATATGTTTTCTGACTATAGACCCAAAATGTCAATGTATTGTTCATCAAGTCACTTACCGTATTTTTCGCCCTATAGGACGCACCGGCGTATAAGACGCACCCAATTTTTAGGGGCAAAATCTAAAAAAATAAAGATTTTGAACCCAATAGTGGTCTTCAACCTGCGGACCTCCAGATGTTGCAAAACTACAACTCCCAGCATGCCCGGACAGCCGTTGGCTGTCCGGGCATGCTGGGAGTTGTAGTTTTGCAACATCTGGAGGTCCGTAGATTGAAGACCACTGCATAGGATTTAATACTCCCGTGTCCCCGCCGCTCCGGACCCGTCACCGCTGCCCTGGATGTCGCTCCATCGCTGTCGCCGTCGCTCCGGAACGTCTCTGCTGCCGGCCGGGTATCCTCGCTCTCCGTCGCCTTCATCACGTCGTTACGCACGCCGACGCACGTACGCGACGACGTGATGACGAGGAAGGAGAGCGCCGGCCATACAGGGGATCCCTGAACGGAGAAGACACCGAGGAGGCAGGTAAGGTCCCTCCCGGTGTCCTGTAAGCGCCAACCTGGCTATTCAGTCGGGCTGTTCGGGACCGCCGCGATGAAATCGCGGCGGTCCCGAACAGCCCGACTGAACAGCCAGGTTAGTGTCACTTTCCCTTCAGACGCGGCGGTCAGCTTTGATCGCCGCGTCTGAAGGGTTAATACAGGGCATCACCGCGATCAGTGATGTCCTGTACTAGCCGCGGGTCCCGGCCGTTGATGGTCGCAGGGACCGCCGCGATAGGGGTGTATTCGCCGTATAAGACGCACCAACTTTTTTCCCCCCCAGTTTTGGGGAAGAAAAAGTGCGTCTTATACGGCGAAAAATACGGTAGTTATTTTGAGGGAATGCGGAAAGCCCTCCACGGACATTCTGTTGTCTGGAATCCCATTCAAATAAATTTTAAGTAAATGGTGGTGGAATTTCCATGTGAACATACCCTGAAATCTGCAAACTCTACTAGAATCCACCTGGAAGAAAGGAGCCATGACACCGGGCGTTCTTATGCAGATAAAACCTTCTTTATTGCAGCATTGTGGAATACACAGTGGCGGAACAAGGCGCAGGCGAGTGCTAGTTTCACGTCTAGTGACGCTTTGTTAAAGGGGTATTCCAGGCAAAAACTTTTTTTTTATATATCAACTGGCTCCGGAAAGTTAAACAGATTTGTAAATTACTTCTATTAAAAAATCTTAATCCTTCCAATAGTTATTAGCTTCTGAAGTTAAGTTGCTGTTTTCTGTCTAACAGCTTTCTGATGACTCACGTCCCGGGAGCTGTCCAGCTCCTATGGGGATATTCTCCCATCATGCACAGCTCCCGGGACGGGACATCATCATTGAGCAGTTAGACAGAAAACTTCAGAAGCTAATAACTATTGGAAGGATTAACATTTTTTAATAGAAGTAATTTACAAATCTGTTTAACTTTCCGGAGCCAGTTGATATATATAAAAAAAAGTTTTTGCCTGGAATACCCCTTTAAGGCATGCTGGGAGGAGACGGAGCCAAGTCTATATCCTCCCTCTAACCAATCAATATAACACACAGTAAAATCACATACAAAATACAAAAAAGTATCAAAAGTACACGGATTATTAATTAACAAAAGAGGTATCAAAGTTACAACAGAAAATTAAAGAAATGAAGATAAGTCGTTCCGGTCATTCAGGCTGAGAGCACCTGTTGCTCCGATCCGAATGATCCATTTCGCTTCTGCCTGTAATCATTTGGTATGACGATCCAGACCTCCTTTTTTTGCGGGTTTTTGCGGGTTTTTGCAGGTTTTCCGCAGCGTATTAGAAAGGGGCGGGCTCTTCTGGGCTGTCCATAGCAGATTCTCCGCGGCGGAATTTGCGCTGCGGAAAATCCGCCGCAACCCCTATTGAAGTCAGTAGGGACTGCGGCGGATTTTCCGCAGCGTAAATTCCACCTCGGACAATCTGCTATGGACAGCCCAGAAGAGCCCGCCCACTTTCTAATACGCTGCGGAAAACCCGCAAAAACAGAGAGCGTGTGAACGCACCCTTTGTGTGCATAATCCTCCGCAATCCCAGAAACCTTAATACATTACTGTGTATTTCTTTAATATGAGTAATCAAACGAGGACAGCCTTTTCCAGTCCCGATCGAGTTGATGTCATCACGGAAACTATGAAATAGAGGACGGATCGTTTTACCAGAATAAAATAGGCGACATGGAAATAATGCAGAATATACCACAAAATCCGAGCGGCAAGTAATAAAATCTATTACATTATAATTACCGTATTTTTCGCCGTATAAGACGCACTTTTTCTTCCCCAAAACTGGGGGGGGGGGGGGGGAAGTTGGTGCGTCTTATCCGGCGAATACACACCTATTGCGGCGGTCCCTGCGGCCATCAACGGCCGGGACCCGCGGCTAATACAGGACATCACCGATCGCGGTGATTCCCTGTATTAACCCTTCAGACGCGGCGATCAAAGCTGACCGCCGCGTCTGAAGGGAAAGTGACACTAACCCGGCTGCATCGGGAGGGACCTTACCTGCCTCCTCGGTGTCTGCTCCGTGCCGGGATCCCCTGCATGGCCGGCGCTCTCCTTCGTCATCATCACATCGTCGCGCACGCCGCCCCGTCATCCAATAGAAGTGGCGTGCGTATTGACGTGATGGCGGCGATGGACAGCGGGGATACCGGGCAGCAGAGACGTTCCGGAGCGACGGGGACACCCCGGGGACGCGGCGACAGCGATGGAGGGCGACATCCAGGGCAGCGATGACGAGCGGTGACTGGTCTGGATCGGCAGGGACACGTGAGTATTACCTCCTATACCAGTGGTCTTCAACCTGCGGACCTCCAGATGTTGCAAAACTACAACTCCTGGCATGCCCGGACAGCCAACGGCTGTCCGGGCATGCCGGGAGTTGTAGTTTTGCAACATCTGGAGGTCCACTGGTTGAAGATCACTGTGACCTATACTTTACATTGTATTCTATATTTTCCTCATTTAAAATTGACTGCGTCTTATATGCCGGGGCATCCTATAGGGCGAAAAATACGGTAATTCATCCCAAATGGATATTTGCATTGTCTTCAAATTGTTTACAAAATGAACAATGCTTACACTTAAAGTTCCCTTTTGGAAGGCTGTGCTGTATCCAATTGTGACGGACCTGTGGAAGACGACTCTTAACCAATTCATCCCTTAGATTACGTTTTCAGCGGAATGACAGCACCGGAGGTTCAGCTGTAAAGGCCCGTAAGTCGATATCTGCCTGTATGAGGTGCCAATTTCTACGGATAGTTTGCCTAACAATGTCTGACATAGGGCTGTGTTCAAATGAAGAAACAGCTCGAGTCATTTCACCTCTTTTGCTGTTCCCTCTATTGAACACCAAAGCTTCCCTATTTTTCACCCTAGCCCTTTAAAATGCATCCTAAATAACCTGTTCATCGTAGCCGCGGTCATTTACTAGAAGATCGTGTCAGAGACTGCTCGCACGGAAACCAATCGGATCCCCACACATATATTTCGGTGGTGTTGCTCGGTTACCTGGACACATCATTCAGGCGCATTAGTACCATGATCGCTAGTGATCACAGCGCTTAAAAAGTAAATAGAGGACATCGACAGTGTCAAAAGTGACAGCGCCCATTTAAGCTTTCACTGTACACACATACCGTATATACTCGAGTATAAGCCGAGTTTTTCAGCACGATTTTTCGTGAAGAGGCCCCCCGGTGAAGATGGCAGCCCGGAACCACTATCCCACCGGACGACCTCCCCACCGGACAGTCCTGCAGCACCGGACCAGTGCACCCTAACATCCCGCCGAGCAGAGGTGGGTACAAAACTAAAGGGGGTGAGGGGGGCTGGATGATGTCGAAGGCCGCAGCCGATGGCTGCCCGGGCTTGCTGGGAGTTGTAGTTTTGAAGCATCTGGAGGTCCGCAGGTTGAAGACCACTGTATCAGACATTGACAAGCGGTGATGATGAAGGTGGGGGGGGGGGGGCTGATGACATGTGGTGATGATGACAAGGGGATGATGAAGGGGGGGTGTGGGATTATGACAGGGGGATGATGAAGGGGGGGGGGGTGGGATGATGACAAGGGGTTGATGAAGGGGGGGTGTGGGATGATTACAAGGGGATGATGACAGGTGGTGATGATGAAGGGGGGGTGTGGGATGATGACAGGGGGATGATGAAGGGGGGGTGTGGGATGATGACAAGGGGATGATGACAGGTGGTGATGATGAAGGGGGGATGATGACAGGGTGATGATGATGAGGGTGTTAATGACGGGGGTCTGGATGATGACAGGGGGGATGATGTATTTCCGACCCTAGGCTTATACTCGAGTCAATAACTTTTCCTGGGATTTTGGGGTGAAATTAGGGGCCTCGGCTTATATTCGGGTCGGCTTATACTTGAGTATATACGGTATGTCATTGTAGTTTGAGAAGATAATGGGGGTAAATGTAACTCATATATTAGTGATACTCTCCTGACTATTTGAATATTTGTGATCCTTACATGCAACTTAATATCTAGCAAGGTAGCTATACTGATAAGTTATGCACAATACCCTTCTTCAGACTTGATATTTGCAAAAGGGATTAGTTTTATTTCATCTGCACAGTGCTTTGTTGGAACGTATGATATATAATTATGTCGTCTATATACCCTTTCTACATGCAGGTTTACTTACTAAGGTCACTTCATGCAAATCACCCACAACACTTGTCTCATGTCCGTATTAACCCACGCCAACCACAAATACAAAAGATTATCCAACGTTCAGTGCGGTTCGAGTTTAGTGAGCGGAACATGCGTTTTGGATGTAGCTCTGTGTACCTTGGAATCACAACAATAGATCAGTGCCCAAATTGTGTCATTTAGGCAAAGTCAGAAATCACAATTACAGAAAGTTAAAGTTAAAGAGGCACTGTCAGAATCAAAAATTTTTTATATGTTGTAAAACTTGGCAAAACATTGGCCCACATTTATCATTGTCTTTAGACTGTTTTTTGTGTCTAAAAAAGGGGGCAAAAAAGGCGCAAACAGGGTTTTTTGCTCCTTTTTTTGCCCCTTTTTGTTTACACATTTCTGCTGATTTTGAGTGGCAATCCACTGATTTTGGCAATAGACATGATATGGAAGGGATTTATCATTGCGCCCTTTTTTGTAAAGCCACTGAAAAGTCTCTAAAACTACACCAGCCCAGACATGGTGAAGCTTTTTGGTGTATGTGTAGACAGAAATTTCAGAAAATGTGACCTGCGCCAAATTTATCAAAGCTCTTTTACCTTTTAATAAATTTGGTGCTCCTACACATTATCAGCACACAAAAAAAAAAAGGTGTAAAAAAATGCTTTACTTGCACCTACAATGATAAATGTGGGCCATTGACCTTATATACTTCCTAAAAAAGTGTATCTCATTTTTATAGAAATGACGGCTTATAAAATAAGACCACTAGGGGTCTCCATACAATCTAGAACATAATTCAGTCCTGCAGCATTATTTTTGTCCCATTTGAAGCACAGGCTGGGTGAAAGTCCAGGAAGTGAGGGTGGGACTAGCACTCCTCTGTGCTCACTCCTGTCCTATCAGACTGCAGCATGAAAACAAAGAGGAGGAAGTTTTAGAGCAGCCTGCAGTGATTGGATCAAAAAACCCAGCAGACTCAGGGAGGAAGTGAATGCATGTAAGTGAGGGCAGGCTCGGTACTTGTCTCAGAAATGCCTCTTTCTGAGCCGTGGATGTCAGAATGAGTGAGTAGCAGAACAGAGTGATTTATGAGTCAGGCATAAAAAAGACATTACATGATAATAAAATAATATTGTATTGGTTATGTGGTAACGGGGTGTGATGAGGGCAGATGTTGATACCCTAGGGGCAGATGGCATTAACCCCTTATATTCATGACACCAGGGCGTAATTTATCCTCAATACCACCCGAAAGTATACTGCTAGATCCTGGGCTAGGCATGGGGGCAATAATGACTCCGATGCCAAGTTACGGATAACGGTAGCTTTACTGAAGGTAGGCAGATGGAAAAGTCTATACAGTTCAGCCAGGGCCCAAGGAGGTGACCAGTGACTCAGAGACCTTAAGGGCTTGCTGGGACTTGTAGTAGGACTGGACAATGTAATGCAGGCCACGCTGACTTGACAAATGACTGACAAAGCTGTGACTTTATCTTACTTGCATTTGATGGTGACTGCAGGACTTGACTTTGAGGTCTCCAACACTCTGGACACACACACTAGGCACAACTGACCTCAGCAAAGACTTATCTCCAAAGAAAGTGAGCTAGCACCACCCAGGGCTTATATGGGGGAGACTAGCAGGGAGCCCATAGGTCACTCTTGGGGTCACCTGGTCACTGATACCTCCTGGGTAACAATCACATGATATATCACATGGTACAACTCTTAAAGCAACAATACATTTGATAATACAATACAATGCAGAACATATTGTGGTAGAGGGTGTGATGCAAAGGGCAGATGGAATTACCCTAGGGGCAGATGGCATTAACCCCTTGTATTAGTGACGCCAGGGCGTGGTTTATCCTCGATACCACCCGAAGGTATACCACTGGATCCTGGGCTAGGCACCGGGGCAATAATGACTCCGACGCCAAGTTACGGATAACGGTAGCTTTACTGAGGGTAGACAGATGGAAAAGTCTATACAGTTCAGCCAGGGCCAGTGACGCAGAGACCTTAAGGGCCTGCTGGGAATTGTAGTAGATGGGGTCAATTTAATGCAGGCCATTGGTTGGTGACTGTGACTGACTTGACTTGACTGATGACTGACAATACTGAGACTGGTTGCTTGTAGCTGCTTGTGGCTGCAGACTAGACTTGAGGCTCCTATGACTCTGGACTCTCTAGGACTCGACTTGTCCTCAGCAAAGACTTGTAAGGAAAGAGACAGAGCTAGCTCCACCCAGGGCTTATATGGGGGAGACTAGCAGGGAGCCCATAGGTCACCCCTGGGATCCCCTGGTCAATGGTATCTCCTGGGTAACAATCACATGACAAGTCACATGGTAAACAGTCTTAAAGTAACAACGCTTTCTGAACACATTACATGGTATAATTAATTAGAAACAGATACAAAGGGGCCCAGGGGACACTGTGGGGAGGTTGCCTGACAGAACAGCAAGGGTACGGGGTAACACCTCCCGTACTGGGCCACCACAGGTACATATACATAAAAACACATAAAAAGCATGAAAAGGATATGAGGCACCAGAAAAGACTCACAGAAGAAGCTGGAGAAGGCAAATAGACAGTGAAGATGTACATATTATCATGCAAGAATAGAATGTGTCATAAATCTCAATAAGGACACAGAGACAATAAATACTGTAACTATAGCAAAAACAGAGAAAAACGCTGTAGATAACTGCACAAAAAGTGCATAATGTCTACAAAAGTAAAAACATGATCACTTAAAGGGACAAAGAGGGCATACAGATACCTGCTATGTTCCCTGCCTGAGACTAACTACGTAAATACTCCAACGTACACATCAATTCCAATATATCTCCCTCAATGTTTTTTTATTTATTTTTGGACTGTTTCTTATATCCAGCATCCAGCGTTCCGATATATTGTAAATGAAATCAAATTAGACGTGACATGGGCGCTAATGGGAATTTTTGGGTGATGGGATTGTTGTGACCTTTTCCTCTTCTTACAAGAATTTGCTATGAATTTTGATTTCCTATTAAGAAAACTATTTTGGTTACACTTGGTTACTTTGTGTCATTGTTGCCCTAAAAACTCAACATTTAAGTCTTTATTGTCATCTTAATTCACAATAATAATAAAAAAAAAAAATAATAATAATAATAAAAAAATTATTTTGTGTTTGGGAATTTATTCTGTTTGGAAATTCAGCCGATTCGGATGTAACTCCCCCAGAACAGATCGGAAAGATGGGAGACAGATGTTCTTGTTTGTTTTTTCATTCATATATATTATTAGTGCTGGGAACGAAGTAAATTTAGCACAATAAAATCTGTATAAAGGTCAATCTTACTACTCCGGCTCCTGTTTTTGATGGATTGCCTACACCCACAGCTCGGCCCACTTAGAACGAGAAGCTGGGCTCCTGATAAGGTGACTCGTTGGAGGGTATCTGTAACACGAGACACAGATGGTTGTTTGTTTTTATGGCTGTCTTCATTTTGCCGAGTCCTGGGAACAATTCAGTGGGCTCTGCGATCATGAGGTCAACTGTGCACAGCTATGAGAATATGGACAGCTAAAAAGCAGGCTAAAGGGAAACACAACACAAACAAGCATAGATCAATGTATAAGAAACCATAGAGGGCTTTTTTTAATTCTATTGTTGGCTCACAACTACTATCATATTTCATCCCAAAGATGATCAAGATCTTAGAAGATTGGCCAAGTTCTTGGGCAAAATATATATATATATATTTTTTTTTATTTTTTTTATTGGACTTTTGTGCACCAGATCATAAGCAAGGAATTGATGAAAAAAATCAGAACCACCCAAAACGATCTGGCAACATGCAGAGTTAGGATTTCCCTTTAATTGAGTTAAAGGGTCAGAACAAGGCCTGGGAGGGCCGAAAGATCGACATATGATTTGGATCTAGTGTCAAAATAGTTTTTATTAATAGGATTTGGATCTAGGTGGTATCAAACTTACTGTTACATAACCTCCATGTTGGTCTCTTCTAGCTTGGTGCCCCTTCTAACTTTACCAATGTAAGACTTTACACTGATTTCCCATGCAATCCCAAGTGCCGTGGTTTTCCTTCAAGCTACTGCACATGGATCGACCAATCCTACCGCAGAGCACAACAAAGTCAATTATGTGACCAAGCTTTAGACAAGTATTTCCTTCCACCAGACATTAGAGTTGACCATTTCTTGCTATCTACCATTCTACCATTTGTCTCAGTTCCTGAACGGTCTTTCTGGGACTGGTGGTATGGGTTTCCTATAAATTAATAGGGCAATTCTCAAATTGTTGATCTTGATCTACTGGTCCCCTATCCCGTGGATAGGGGATATGTTTAGTTTCCCGGCCTACCCATTTCATGCGTTCCAATTAGCATCCCATGCAATGCTTCACAGGCTGAAATGCGGTATGGTTGCAGAGCTTTAAACATTGTATAATAATTTTCCTTTAGTATTGTTGTAACAGATCGAAACACTGTATGCAACGTTTCTTCTTCTGGGGCAACTACACTGACCTATAAGCAATTACTGGATATATGTAAACCTGGGCTAAAATGGGGATTCTGTGGATGTAACGGGGGCATCTGAGGAAGGTGCAATAAGGATAGAGCTTGGGATAGAGCTTATGTAATTTCCTGATCAGTAATATGGTCTTGCTAACTTAATGGGGTACTCTGTCCCTAGACATCTTATCCCCTATCCAAAGGACAAGGGATAAGTTGTCTGATTGCGGGGTTGTTCCCAGAGGCGGGTCTCGGCTGCAGCACCCCAGACATCCAGTGCACGGAGTGAACTTCGCTCTGCGCCGGAAGACTGGTGATGCGGGGCGGTGGCTCGTGATGTCACGGTCACACCCCGCTCGTGATGTTACTGCCATGCCCCCCTCAATGTAAGTCTATGGGAGGGGGCGTCACACCCCCTCACATAGATTTGCATTGAGGGTGTGTGGCCATGGCATCACGAGGGGGGCGCGGTCGTGACATCACGAGCCTCTGACACTGAACCCGATGGTCTAAACAAACACTGGGTGCAGCAGGGAGATCGTGGGGGTCCCCAACGGCGGGACCCCCGCGATCAGACATCTTAGCCCTTATCCCTTGGATAGGGGATAAGATGTCTAGGGGCAGAGTACCCCTTTAACTCTTCTTCACTCTAAGGCTAGGTTCCCACTTGTTTTTTGTTAAAGCCAGAAAAAGAGCCAAAACACTGGACAAAGCAGTGGTATTTTTTTGGGCATTTTTTTTGCCCCAAAAATGCCATGTGGCATTTGTTAGTTACGACAAACAAGTACTAACCCTGGCATAGACTATTATACCTATGTGCCACACCGTACTGAAGTCACAAGAAAATGCTGGATAACATATGGTACTCTGTAATATCATCCTATGGGGGAAGAAGAATTAGTGGGAACTCCTGTAATACCGGGACCTGTTCTATCTCCCATAAGAACCAGAAGTCCAAAGTTGGGAGTCGAATTTGTATATTGCTTATGTTAGAGCAGGATGTATCATCCCTAATCTGATGCATAACCTTGTGTGTTCTGAGAAAGCCTTGATTCAAAAAAGAAAGCTTTGTCCCACAGGACTCGATGAGAACGTATGAATTAAGGGCTGGGAAGAGCGACGCAGCCGCGGCATTTACAGGATGTGTCATTCGCTGCAAATTTAGACGACTTATGAAGAAGAACTTCCTTTTTGTTGACACATGGGAAGTAATTTGTCATGACACAGGAGGGTCTGGAACCACTGATGTTTATGTGAGCGAGGGAAATGAGTCCTTGTCCACTCCAAGTAGGAACGTTTCATGAGCTTCATTTAGGAAATGATAAATAAAGGAATTATTCGGGTCTGGATTATACCTGCGTAGTCTTTTTCCGATCCAGTTCAATCATATTGTTTGCCTGCACAATCTCTGTCACATCCTCACTGAACAGCTTTCTCATGTATGGCTGCCAAATACCGAGACTTACACTCCTCAAGCCAGTCAGGGACATGCTAGACTTCTGTAACATGAAGCTCCTAGGCTCTGATGCAGATTCTGTCACCAAACTAAACTTTTAATATATTGTTCCTTATGTAATTATAAGACACTTTGCTATTTACTTGCTATTAAAATTCTCGACCTTTATCTGTTTTTAATGTGATTGAAAAAACGGCCACTAGGTGGCTCTGTTCTGTTCCCTGCTGCAAGTCAAACAGTTAGTTTGGTCTCCTCCCGACCTGGCAGGAGACCAAACTCAGGAAGTGTGTGTGGGGCATGGCGAGGCACAGCTCTCACAAGCTTGAGTGGCGTTGTGCCTGCTGGGGAACGCCCACTTTCTCCTGCCGGGAGCTCACACAATGTGAGCAAGGGGAAAGGTATGATACACAGCTTTTTAAAGGGGTTCTCCGGTGCTTAGATATCTTATCCCCTATCCAAAGGATAGGGGATAAGATGCCTGATCGCGGGGGTCCCACCGCTGGGGACCCCCAGGATCTTGCACTCGGCACCCCGTTTGTAATCAGTCCCCGGAGCGTGTTCGCTCCGGGACTGATTACTGGCGACCACAGGGCGGGCGGCATGTGACATCACGCCTGCGCCCCGTGTGACCTCACGCTCCGCCCCTCAATGCAAGCCTACGGGAGGGGGCATGACAGCTATGTTACAGACAACGGTAGCTTTACTGAGGGTAGATAGTTGGAATAGTCTATGCAGTACAGCCAGGGCCAAAGGCAGTGACCAGTGCGACAGAGACCTCGCAGGGTTACTGGGACTTGTAGTAGGACTCGAGACCAGGCCATGCTGGATAGACAGAAGACTTGACTGACAGGACTGTGACTTTAGCTTACTTTGCACTTGACTTGAGGCTCCAGGACTTGACTTGTAGCTGCAGGACTTAAGGCCTCCAATGTTCTGGACACACACACTAAGACGACTTGACTGCACTGGACCTCCGGAACAAGAGGGAGAAGCTAGCTCCACCCAAGGTTTATATGGGGGAGACTAGCACGGAGCCCATAGGTCACCTTTGGGGTCAGCTGGTCACTAGTACCTCCTGGGTAACAATCACATGGTACATTTCTTAAAGTCACAACACACAATAAAATGCATAACATATTTACATGGGGGAAAACAACTGCAGGGGGCCCTGGGGACACTGCCTGACAGGGCAGGAGAGTACGGGGAAACACCATCCTGTACTGGGCCACCACAAACAACTTTATTGGGAGCCACCAATTGCATAGTCTACCTCAGGCAAGAAATCAGTGGACTTGTGGATACTCTTTATGACCATTGTTAAACCAACCGCGACCAGTGTGGAACTACAGGTCCCATCCATCCCCCTTGTGAGATACCACACTTGCATCACCATACTTATAGTAGCAAAGGTAATGCACCATTACCCAATTCAAGTGTGTCACCACTACTAATAGTACAGCAATGATGAGCAAAAACAAAGTGGCTGCAGCAGATCTTTCCATGGATGGGATATCATGATTAGAGGATAGCATGGGTCTTCTATACAGTCATAGGCATGCGCAGCCTATTGCTTTAGGGTGTGCACCCTAAAGCACAAACTCACGCCGCGCGTGTGCGTACACACATATATATATATAAATATATATATATAGACAACAACAGAAGAATGCAGCAGCACACTGCCAGCACAAGGATATAGGTGAAACATGAACATGCAGATAAAACATGGAGAGCTATACAGCTATGGTGTAATAGATGCAAATGTGAAACTATGAAATAGTGAGGCACTTAGCTCGCAAATTTGTCTCCGCCGGCGGTCAAATAGCTTGGACCGTCCCACCGTGATAAGGTGGCCTCATTGGGACGGACCCTACACTGTGAATATGCCTCTGTGTGAACAGTTCAGTAAGCATGGCAGGATCTGGAACATCCAAGACACCTTATATACACACCTGATAGAGGTGGGTGGGGTGCAAGAGCCAACATGGAGGTAGCCACTCCCCCGTATGTGCAATACAAACAAAGAATAAGTCAGCCAGCACTTTAGTTGATACCAAACTATTATATGGACCTGGCCTGTATATATATATATATACACATACACACACACACACACACACACACACAAATACACTGTTGCTTGCATGCACACATACATAAACAGACCTGCATTCATATAGTTGTAGTATAAGGTTGGCAGTATAGTTCCCCGCACATTAGGTTGGCAGTATAGTCCCCCCCCCCCCCACATTAGGTGTAGTATAGTTCCCCACATTAGGTGCAGTATAGTTCCCCACATTAGGTGCAGTATAGTTCCCCACATTAGGTGCAGTATAGTTCCCCACATTAGGTGCAGTAAAGTTCCCCCACATTAGGTGCAGTATAGTTCCCCACATTAGGTGCAGTACAGTTCCCCCACATTAGGTGCACTAGAGTTCCCCCACATTAGGTGCAGTACAGTTCCCCCACATTAGGTGCAGTATAGTTCCCCCACATTAAGTGCAGTATAGTTCCCCCACATTAGGTGCAGTACAGTTCCCCCACATTAGGTGCAGTATAGTTCCCCACATTAGGTGCAGTATAATTCCCCCACAGACATACAGCCTTCAGCCACATACAGTGTATGGCTGAAGGCTGTATGTCTGTGTACTGCCCCACTTCAGTGTTCCGACCACCGCTCCTCCGGTCCGGGGTCACAATCTACTGCTATGGCCCATAGACCATAGCAGTTGGTCCCGGGACCGGAGGAGTGGTGGTCAGAACACTTAAGATGACGTGCTGCCAGCTGGTGCTGGTGACTTACCATGCTGGCCGGCGCGTGTCCTCTTCGTCGATGCTCCCCTCCTCCGTTGCTATGGGCGCACGCAAGGGAAATCAGGGACGTCCCTGCGTGCGCTACCTCCCGGCGGCCCCTGAATTTTTTAAGTTAACACGGGGGCCGCCGCAGAAAGGTAACCGAGACATCCTTGTGTCCTGAAAAGATCTTTCGGGACACAGGGATGTCCAGAATGTGACGGGGGCCCCTGCGGGCTGCTCAGTTGCAGCAGCGGATCCACCCCCTGGGCTTGATTAGGGTGTGCCCAGGCACACCCGGCACACCCCGTGCGCACACCTATGTATACAGTCCAGTGCACAGATTAGTTTATGAGCATGGATTGGCCCTATATGGGCACTGTATGGTACTGTTTGACTCTCGAGAAAAGTTTGGCACTAAATAGCTACTGTTTGACCTTTTATAGGCATCGTATGATAATGACTCTCTGGGTGATGTAATATGCACTGAGTACTTGCACAATGGATGGCACTAATTGGGCACACAGTGTACAAGTATACACCGTATACAGAGAACGAGTGCTGAATGCACTGTATGGACGCTTCAGATGTGAGTAATGTGTGCATTATTTATATGAGCACAAAGCAGTGTATAGCTCTATCTCACTCTAAATCTGTAGATATATATGGAGTTATTTCCCCTTTGCAGGTATAATAGCTTCCACTCTTCTGGAAAGGCTTGCTACAGGATTTTGGAGGGGTCTGTGGGAATTTTTGCCCATTCATCCAGAAGAACATTTCAGACAGTGATGTTGGAGGAGAGGCCGAGCTCACAATCTCCATTCAAGTTCATCTCAATGGAGTTGGATGGGGTTAAGGTCGGAGCTCTGTGCAGTCCTGTTCTTCCATACCAGACCCCCCCCCCCCTCCATGTCTTTATGGACTTCACTGTGAGCACTGGGGCGCAGTCATGGTGCGACAAAATGGGCCAAAACCAAACTGTTCCTATAAAGATGAAAGTGACAATTGTCCACAATGTCAAGGTGCTGAAGTATCTGCAACGTTACGCAGTCTCCACTTCGTGAACGCTTCCACTTCTCAGTAACATCAGTCACAGCTGATGGGGGAAGATGTGGTGGGAAGAAGTGTAGGACCTGACTGGTTGCAGTGGTGGCTCCTATTACAGCACCGCTCTGGTATCATAGACACATAGAATGTGTCGGCAGATAAGAATCATTTGGCCCATCTAGTCTGCCCAATAATCTGAATACTATCAATAGTCCCTATCTCTATCTGAAGGATAGCCTTATGCCTATCCCTATCTTATATGAAGGATAGCCTTATACCTATCCCTATCTTATATGAAGGATAGCCTTATACATATCCCATTCTTATATGAAGGATAGCCTTATGCATATCCCATTCTTATATGAATAGCCTTATGCCTATTTCTATCTTATATGAAGGATAGCCTTATGCCTATCCCTATCTTATATGAAGGATAGCCTTATACCTATCTCTATCTTATATGAAATATAGCCTTAAAACTATCCCTATCTTATATGAAGGATAGCCTTATACCTATCCCTATCTTATATGAAGGATAGCCTTATACCTATCACTATCTTATATGAAGGATAACCTTATGCCTATCTCTATCTTATATGAAGGATAGCCTTATGCCTATCCCTATCTTATATGAAGGATAGCCTTATGCTTATCCCATGCATGTTTAAACTCCTGTTTAAACCGACCACTTCTGTAGGAAGGCTATTCCATGCATCCACTACTCTCTCAGTAAAGTAATACTTCCTGATATTACTTTTAAACCTTTGCCCCTCTAATATAAAGCAATGTCCTCTTGTGGTAGTTTTTCTTCTTTTAAATCTCCTCTCCTCCTTTACCGTGTTGATTCCCTTTATATATATATATATATATATATATATATATAAATATAAAAAGTATCTATCATATCCCCTCTGTCTCTTCTTTCTTCTATACATGTTAAGGTCCTTTAATCTTTCCTGGTAAGTTTCATCCTGCAATCCATGTACTAGTTTAGTATCTTCTCTGAACTCTCTCTAGAGTATCTATATCCTTTTGGAGGTACGGCCTCCAGTACTGCGCACAATACTCCAAGTGAGGTCTCACCAGTGTTCTGTACAGCGGCATGAGCACTTACCTCTCTACTGCTTATACCTCTCCCTATACATCCCAGCATTCTGCTAGTGTTTCCTGCTGCTCTATTACATTGTCTTCCTACCTTTAAGTCTTCTGAAATAATTACTCCTAAATCCCTTTCCTCAGATAGTGAGGTCAGGACTGTGTCAAATAATCTATATTCTGCCTGAGGGTTTTTACGCCCCAGGTGCATTATCTTGCACTTATCCACATTAAATTTCAGTTGCCAGAGTTCTGACCATTCTTCTAGTTTGCCTAAATCCTTTTCCATTTGGTGTATCCCTCCAGGAACATCAACCCTGTTACATATCTTTGTTTTGTGGTAGCCCTTGGGGGGTATA
Organism: Hyla sarda; assembly: GCF_029499605.1. NCBI lineage: Eukaryota > Metazoa > Chordata > Amphibia > Anura > Hylidae > Hyla > Hyla sarda. The sequence continues at coordinate 286,625,617 of NC_079194.1, read as the reverse complement.
GTGTAGTTGGGGTGTTGCTGTGTTGGAATATGAGGGGTTAATTTAACCCTTGTCACTCGTGACGCCAGGGTGAGGGTTAATACGCTGAGGTAGTTGCTAGGCCTATCGCCACCCTTCCCAGAAACGATAGGTGCGTGCAGAAATAAATGATTGTCCACGGCAGTGCTGAACTTGGACTTGCAGGAACTTTACTGATGAATTGCGGTACATTCAGTAACGGTAACAGTCTTAGTAACAGAGTCTATTATCACCATGGCAGTGACTGACAGATGCTTAGGACCGATAAGTTATCCTGAGATTAGTAGAATTAGGTTTTGCAGAGATCCGCTGGATTTAGGGGTCTGTTTAGGTCCAGTGATCTTGCGGAGTAATAGGGAATTGAAGTAACTCACAGTTTTGGAATGATGGCCGTTGCCACAATGCTTTGGCCTAGTGGTTGCCGATGACAGCTGCGCAGATCCGTCCTCATCATCAGCCCACGAGGAAAGAGAAAGATTAATGGCTGCCGCTCTCTTATATGGGTAGGGGCAGGGCCGTTTTGGATTGGTCCATGTCAGCTGTCACTCACCGTTACAAAGCATGGTGGGTGATCACCTGACTACCTCCAAAGGTACTTGAGTAAAAACCCTAGAGTTCTGGAACGCATCACGTGACCCGCAGGTCCTGCGACACTAACAACAAGGTAAGTACACTTTATATACATATAGACAATTAGAATTTGAATAATTTTAATTATTAAAGGGGTGACTAGGGGCTAACTACAGATGAGGATCCCACTGGTACCTAGGGACTCTGATTTTGGGGACCTCACCACAAGGTAACGGATGCAATCCGGTACCGGGACACCACAGTTTCATCAGCAAAAAGACCAATACCTTACCATCGAGACCTTTTGCAACATAACTAATGAAGATATTAAACAATATTGGTCCCAGTACAGATCCCTGAGGTCCCCACTGGTAACAAGACCTTGCTCTGAATATTCTCCATTGACTACAACCCTCTGTTGTCTGTCACTCAGCCACTGCCTAATCCACTCAACAATTTGGGAGTCCAAGCTCAATGACTGCAGTTTATTGATAAGTCTTCTATGTGGGACAGTGTCAAAAGCCTTACTAAAATCTAGATATGCGATGTCTACTGCCCCTCCACCATCTATTATTTCAGTCACCCAGGCTAAAAAATCAATAAGATTTGTTTGACATGATCTCCCTGAAGTAAACCATTGTTGTTTTTCATCTAGCAATCCATGGGATTTTAGATGTTCCACAATCCTATCCTTAGTAGGGTTTCCATTAATTTCCCCACTATTGATGTCAGACTAACTGGCCTATAGTTGCTTGATTCCTTCCCACTACCTCTCTTGTGAATGGGCATCAGTGAGCTCTATAGAACGCCCCATTCTATCACTAATGTCTGTAAAGACAACGGCATTGGTTGGGGCCAGATATTATACACCAGTGGAAATGGGACTGAATGTAAGGACTAATTTCAACATATAAGATATGAGGCCCAATAGTTTTTTATAAATCAGACACCATGGGAATAACAATCAATGTGAGAACCAACTAAGCGTATCAAAAAATATTGGACTGTAACTATACTTATCCAGATGCAATGTTAAGGTGCCACCTAGTGGATATTCTGGATTCTTACCAGACTATGATGAATTCCTGACAAAAATAAATGAACGAGTGGAAAAGTTGGAAAACTACATTATGGAAACTAAAAAAGTAAAATATAAAAGAGATACTAAAGACTATACCTTAAACCAAGATGGGACCGCAATCACATTAGGTAGCATAGTTTCCCCACATTAGGTAGCACAGTTTCCCCACATTAGGTAGCACAGTTTCCCCACATTATGTAGCATAGTTTCCCCACATTAGGTAGCACAGTTTCCCCACATTAGGTAGCACAGTTTCCCCACATTATGTAGCATAGTTTCCCCACATTAGGTAGCACAGGTTCCCCACATTAGGTAGCACAGTTTCCCCACATTAGTTAGCACAGTTTCCCCACATTAGGTAGCATAGTTTCCCCACATTAGGTAGCACAGTTTCCCCACATTAGGTAGCACAGTTTCCCCACATTAGGTAGCATATTTTCCCCACATTAGGTAGCACAGTTTCCCCACATTAGGTATCAGAGTTTCCCCACATTAGGTAGCACAGTTTCCCCACATTAGGTAGCACAGACACACACATAGACACACTTACCTCGCCTGCGCAGCGCTTCTCCTCACCCGCGGCGGCCTGACGAGTGATGTCACTGACCTGGGTCGGCCACAGGCTCACTGTCTAAAGTGCCTGCCAGGCTATTATGCGCCACAGCCGCTTTAGAACATTGAACAGTGGCAGCACAGCACCACTGCTCATGTGTGTGTCGTTTGAGGGGGCCCGCACATGGGCCCACACGCTGGGGCCCCTAAGCTCAGTTCAATTGAAGTGAATGGAGACAAGTTGTAATGGCGCACACAACCTGAGGACAGGGGTGGTGCTGTTTTTAGAATAAGTAAGCTCTGGTTTTCTATTACTGGACAACCCCTTTAAAGGATGTACACAGGATAATATCCTCACATCTTTGTCCATTATAAATATTCTATACTGTCAGAGAACCAGTGGCTACGTGAAAAAGCATGCGACCCGCATGGGATATAGTTTTCCAAAAGCTAGAGAACCATGGGTTAGAGATCGCTGCAAATATAGGCAACATTTACTGACAAAGAAGTTAAAGGGGTACTCCAGTGAAAAACTTTTTTTTTTTTAAATCAACTGGTGCCAGAAAGTTGAACAGATTTGTAAATTACTTCTAATAAAAAATCTTAATCCTTCCAGTACTTTTTAGCTGCTGAATAATACTACAGTGGAAATTCTTTTCCGTTTGAAACACAGAGCTCTCTGCTGACATCACGAGCACAGTGCTCTCTGCCGACATCTCTGTCCATTTTAGGAACTGTCCAGAGTAGGAGAAAATCACCATAGCAAACATATGCTGCTCTGGACGGTTCCTAAAATGGACAGAGATGTCAGCAGAGAGCACTGTGCTTGTGATGTCAGCAGAGAGCTCTGTGTTCCAAAAAAAAGAAAGAATTTCCGCTGTAGTATTCAGCAGCTAATAAGTACTGGAAGGATTAAGATTTTTTAATGAGAAGTAATTTACAAATCTGTTTAACTTTCTGGCACCAGTTAATGAAAAAAAAAAAAAAGTTTTCCTCCGGAGTACCCCTTTAACATTGGTTTTACTTTTCTTTTCATTTTCCATTAGGCAATACCCCGCAGTGACCAGCAGATGGCAGTAAAGATCTATAACCGGACAGCTCAGCTTTCCATGAATTCTACAGTAGGAATGAGAGGCCTTAGATGCTCTATGGACGTCACTTGCGGATTCTTTTCCGATAGTGTAAGCCAGTGTTTCCCTACCAGGGTGCCCTCAGCTGTTGCAAAACTACAACTCCCTGCATGCCCGGACAGCCTTTGGCTGTCCGGGCATGCTGGGAGTTGTAGTTTTGCAACAGCTGGAGACACCCTGGCAGGGAAACACTGGTATAACCTCTTAGACTGTGTTCCTAACATTCCTGATTCCCACTGTAAAACCGCCTCAATTCGTGGTAAAACCGCAGGCAGAATTATTAGGGCACTCTAAATCAATGTTATTCATTGGGCTGTATTATTTGGGCACCGTAAGGTTCACCTTTAATGACGCCGAAAGTTTTCACAATTGTGTTTTTGTTTTTTCCTCCTAAGAGCCATAACCTTTTCATTTTTCCACCTACAGACCCTTGTTTTATGCAGGACCAATTGTTCTTTGTAATGACATCACTCATTTTATCACAAAATCTACGAAAAAAAATGGGCGCGGGGGGGGGGGGGGGGGGGGTTAATGTCTACGCAGCGCACTTTAGTGTAAAAATGACAGGGTATCTTTATTCTGGAGGTCCATACGATTACAACGAAATCCAGCAAAAGTCAACTTATCCCTTATGAATGGAACGCGTGCCGGTAGATGACACGTGCTCCTCACTGAGAGAGCAGGGCTCCCGTCCCTGGCATCACAGTTGGTCCCGGCGGTCAGATCCCTCGCGATCAGCTACTTATCCCCTATACTGTGGATTGGGGATTAGTTAATTTTGGCTGGAGTTGGCCTTTAACTACGACTTATTACCACTAACTCAGTATTGTTAAATAAAAATTAAAAAAATCTGATTATATCATCCAAATCAATGTCGCTCCCAACATGTTTTACCATATAAACGTCTGTTTCAGGGGACTGGGATATAGTATTAATGGTCATTCATATAGTAACTAGATTTTAAACACACAAGCCAAAAAAAATTTAAAAATAATAATAAAGAAGGTACTTTATGTGAAGGGCAACTTCAATGCCTTGAGATGCCACAAGCAGAAATATGTTGAATCTGCAGCCATCGGTCTTCAAGAGATGCTCAGTGCACATACTGTGTGTAAACCTGGACCTAAACAATGCGGCGGCGCTCAAGTCCACCATTAAAAGGGGTAATCCGGTGGAAAACATTTTTTTTTAATCAACTGGTGCCAGAAAGTTAAATAGATTTGTAAATTACTTCTATGTATAAATCTTAATCCTTCCGGTACTTATCAGCTGCTATATGCTTCACAGGAAGTTCTTTTTATTTATTTTTATTTCCTTTCTGCCTGACACCTGTGTCTGTCTCTGCTGACACCTCTGTCTGTCTCAGGAACTGTCAAGAGCAGGAGAGGGTTGCTATGGGGATTTGTTCCTGACATGGACAGAGGTGTCAGCAGAGAGCACTGTGGTCAGACAGAAAAGAAATTCAAAAAGAAAAGAACTTCCTCTGTAGCATACAGCAGCTGATAAGTACTGGAAGGATTAAGATTTTTAAATAGAAGTCAATTACAAATCTGTAGAACTTTCTGGCCCCACTTGATTTTAAAAAAATATGTTTTCCACTGGAGTACCCCCTTAACCTCTTATGGACGCAGAGCGTACCTGTACGCCCTGCGCCCCGGTCCCGGTATATAACGCGGGGTCACGCCATGACCACGCATCATACCGGGTCGGTCCCGGTGGCTAATGGCGTGCGGCACCGATCGTTATCTCGTGCGCTATTAACCCATTAGACGCGGCGATCAAAGTTGATCGCCGCATCTAAAATGAAAGTGAAAGCTTCCTGGCAGCTCAGTCGGGCTGATCGGGGCCATCGCGATAAAATTGTGATGTCCCGATCAGCTAGGACGTGAGCGGAGGTCCCCTTAAATTGCTCCAAGCCTGAGATCGAGGCTTAAGCAATCGACCGCCTATAACACTGATCAATGCAAAGCTATGGCTTTGCAGGGATCAGCGTAAAAGATCAGTGTGTGCAGTGTTATAGCCCCCTATGGGATTTTTTTCAGAGGTACGACAAAATCAAATCTATATAAGTAGGGGATCATTTTAACCTTATGGACCTACAGAATACAGAGAAGGTGTCATTTTTACCGAAAAAATGTACTGCGTAGAAACGGAAGCCCCCAAATATTACAGTTACAAAATGGCGTTTTTTCTTCAATTTTGTCGCACAATTAATTTTCTTTCCGTTTCGACGTGGATTTTTTTTTGTGAAATGACTGATGTCATTACAAAGTAGAATTGGTAGCACAAAAAATAAGCCCTCATATGGAATTTTAGGTGCAAAATTGAAAGCATTCTGATTTTTAGAAAGTGATGAGGAAGAAAAGAAAATGCAAAAACGGAAAAACTGCGTCCTACATCCTTAAAGGGGTACTCCACTGCCCCAGTGTCCGGAACATTTAGTTCTGAACGCTGGGGGCAGGCTACTGGGGTCGTGATGTCATGAACACGCCCCCAAATGACGCTACACCACGCCCCCTCAATGAAAGTCTATAGGAGGGGGCGTGGCGGCCGCCACGCCCCCTCCTATAGACTTTCATTGAGGGGGCGTGGTGTAGCGTCACTTGGGGGCATGTTCATGATGTCACGACCCTCGCTGACTGCACCCTGCATTCGGAACTATATGTTCCGGACACTGGGGAAGTGGAGTACCCCTTTAAGGGGTTAAGATTAGAAGATATTCAGAATTGGAAAAAAAAAAAAAACTTTAAAAAATGGATAGAAAAGTATTCATACACGGTGATCTAATTAAGCAGCAGGAACTGAGTCATTTAGAATGGATTACATTACAGGGTTTGGAGGTTGCTCACTGTCTATATCCTGGTGCTGAATAATTCCCAATATTGATTAAAGGGGACTTTATCTGTCAGCGCAGTATACATAGATTCACTTCGCAATAGGTCAATGCAGGAATACTTCTTATTTACTTAGGCATTACTTCTATCATATATTTTAGTAGGTGTAAAAATCCAATGACTACTTACAGAGCATCAATCACACCTTTCTACTCATAAAGTAAACACAGGCACCTCATTGAAGTGAATGGGAGCTGAGCTGCAGTTACCTGGTGCCACCACTATACATTGAACGGCGCAGGACTTTCCCGTTCGCTGTCAGCACCTCGTTGATCAGTGAATTATGGCCTGTCTGGTGGAAAGGCTATCAATTAAAAAGTCCTGAAAAAGTTGTGCACATTTTGGGTGCCATAGTTTGTTTGCCCACATAACCTTTCTCCAGAGACACTTACATTGTGCTATTACAGTGCTATCTAAAGTGCTCTTAATGACAAAGCCTGTCTGCAAGTGTGATATAAGGACATTACCAGCCTGCAGCTATTCTGTCATGGCAGAAACAGTGTGCAACAATGACTGATGATAGAGCTAACCTCCAACAGTGCCATCATAAGAGATGTAACCTCCAACAGTGCCATCATAAGAGATGTAACCTCCAACAGTGCCATCATAAGAGATGTAACCTCCAACAGTGCCATCATAAGAGATGTAACCTCCAACAGTGCCATCATAAGAGATGTAACCTCCAACAGTGCCATCATAAGAGATGTAACCTCCAACAGTGCCATCATAAGAGATGTAACCTCCTACAGTGCCATCATAAGAGATGTAACCTCCAACAGTGCCATCATAAGAGATGTAACCTCCTACAATGCCATCATAAGAGATGTAACCTCCAACAGTGCCATCATAAGAGATGTAACCTCCAACAGTGCCATCATAAGAGATGTAACCTCCAACAGTGCCATCATAAGAGATGTAACCTCCTACAGTGCCATCATAAGAGATGTAACCTCCAACAGTGCCATCATAAGAGATGTACCCTCCCACAGTGCCATCATAAGAGATGTAACCTCCAACAGTGCCATCATAACAGATGTAACCTCCTACAGTGCCATCATAAGAGATGTAACCTCCAACAGTGCCATCATAAGAGATGTAACCTCCAACAGTGCCATCATAAAAGATGTAACCTCTAACACTGCCATCATAAGAGATGTAACCTCCAACAGTGCCATCATAAGAGATGTAACCTCCAACAGTGCCATCATAAGAGATGTAACCTCCAACAGTGCCATCATAAGAGATGTAACCTCCAACAGTGCCATCATAAGAGATGTACCCTCCCACAGTGCCATCATAAGAGATGTAACCTCCAACAGTGCCATCATAAGAGATGTAACCTCCTACAGTGCAATCATAAGAGATGTAACCTCCAACAGTGCCATCATAAGAGATGTAACCTCCAACAGTGCCATCATAAGAGATGTAACCTCCAACAGTGCCATCATAAGAGATGTAACCTCCAACAGTGCCATCATAAGAGATGTACCCTCCTACAGTGCGATCATATGAGATGTAACCTCGAACAGTGGCATCATAAGAGATGTAACCTCCAACAGTGCCATCATAAAAGATGTAACCTCTAACACTGCCATCATAAGAGATGTAACCTCCAACAGTGCCATCATAAGAGATGTAACCTCCAACAGTGCCATCATAAGAGATGTAACCTCCAACAGTGCCATCATAAGAGATGTAATCTCCTACAGTGCCATCATAAGACATGTAACCTTCAACAGTGCCATCATAAGAGATGTAACCTCCAACAGTGCCATCATAAGGGATGTAACCTCCAACAGAGCCATCATAAGGGATGTAACCTCCAACAGTGCCATCATAAGAGATGTAACCTCCAACAGTGCCATCATAAGAGATGTAACCTCCTACAGTGCCATCATAAGAGATGTAACCTCCAACAGTGCCATCATAAGAGATGTAACCTCCAACACTGCCATCATAAGAGATGTAACCTCCAACAGTGCCATCATAAGAGATGTAACCTCCAACAGTGCCATCATAAGAGATGTAACCTCCAACAGTGCCATCATAAGAGATGTAACCTCCTACAGTGCCATCATAAGAGATGTAACCTCCTACAGTGCCATCATAAGACATGTAACCTTCAACAGTGCCATCATAAGAGATGTAACCTCCTACAGTGCCATCATAAGAGATGTAACCTCCAACAGTGCCATCATAAGAGATGTAACCTCCAACAGTGCCATCATAAGAGATGTAACCTCCAACAGTGCCATCATAAGAGATGTAACCTCCTACAGTGCCATCATAAGAGATGTAACCTCCAACAGTGCCAAAGTGCCATGTAGGTTATGTGGTCTTCGGCCTTCTTCCTCGGTGTGTTCTTTTTTACTGAAAATAATGCTAAATGTCAAAAATGAAAATAAATGAAGAATAAAAAAAAAACTCCAACAGTGCCATCATAAGAGATGAAACCTCGAACAGTGCCATCATAAGAGATGTAACCTCCAACAGTGCCATCAGAAGAGATGTAACCTCCTACAGTGCCATCATCAAACACCACTTGGGGGCGTGGTGTAGCGTCACTTGGGGGCGTGTTCATGACGTCACGACCCCAGTAGCCTGCACCCAGCGTTCAGAACTAAATGTTCCGGACACTGGGGCAGTGAAGTACCCCTTTAAGGATGCAGGACGCAGTTTTTCCGTTTTTGCATTTTCTTTTCTTCCTCATCACTTTCTAAAAATTAGAATGCTTTCAATTTTGCACCTAAAATTCCATATGAGGGCTTATTTTTTGTGCCACCAATTCTACTATGTAATGACATCAGTCATTTCACACAAAAAAAATCCACGTCGAAACAGAAATAAAATTAATTGTGCGACAAAATTGAAGAAAAAACGCCATTTTGTAACTGTAATATTTGGAGGTTTCCGTTTCTACGCAGTAAATTTTTACGGTAAAAATGACACCTTCTCTGTATTCTGTAGGTCCATATGGTTAAAATGATACCCTACTTATATAGGTTTGATTTGATCAACTGCTTTGGTCACTTTACTTATTGACTGATATATATATATATATATATACACACAGTGACCCCCCCCCGACCTACGATGGCCCCGACATACGATCATTTCAACATACGATGGCCTCTCAGAGGCAGCATCAACATACGATGCTTTTGTATGTCGGGGCCATCGCATAAACGACTATCCGGCAGCGCAGACTGCTTCAGCTGCCACCGGATAGCCGTTTACGGTGCCCCGTGTGCTCCGCTGACGATCACTTACCTGTCCTCAGGGCTCCGGCGCGTCCTCTTCGGCATCCCCTGCATCGTCGGCGCTCTCCATCGTCGTCATCACGTCGCTGCGCACGCCGTCCCGTCATCCAATAGGAGCGGCGTGCGTAGCGACGTGATGGCGGCGACAGAGAGCGAGGATGCCGGGGAAGCAGAAGCCTTGCCGGAGCATCGGGGACACCCCGGGGACGCGGCGACAGCGATGGACGGCGACATCCAGGGCAGCGGCGACGAGCGGTGACGGTCCGGAGCGGCAGGGACAGGTGAGTACAACTTCCTATGCCAGTGGTCTTCAACCTGCGGACCTCCAGATGTTGCAAAACTACAACTCCCAGCATGCCCGGACAGCCAACGGCTGTCCGGGCATGCTGGGTGTTGTAGTTTTGCAACATCTGGAGGTCCGCAGGTTGTAGACCACTGTCCTATACTTTACATTGCACGGATCCCTCAACATGCGATGGTTTCAACAAACGATGGTCCATTTGGAACGGATCACCATCGTATGTTGAGGGCCCAGTGTGTATATATATATATATATATATATATATATATATATAACTACTTTTGGAAGTAAAATTTCTGGGATTGCCCCATCGGTCGGGGTCACTGATCCAGCGAAACATAAAGATGGTCCAAATACTGATATCTGAAATAAAGATCACAGATCAAAGAAGGTCAGACGTTTTACAGCAGGTACGCAGGTCACAGACAGGGTGAGACAAAAACATTTTATCTGATATTATAATCTCAGTTTATATTCCGTCTATGTATCAAAGGGTAGATTTCAGCTGGATAGGACCAGCCTGGTACCACCGCAATTCTTACTTATCTTATATTGCATCAGGATCTTAAAGGACACTCAATGTCTGGGGCATGTTTCAATGGTTCTGTATTCCTACTGTCCAACACGGAAATTCAGTTTTGCATGCAAATTATCCAAATCCCCCTAATCCAAGTGAACAAGAAATATTACAATATCAAGTTAATGTCCTTAAAGGGGTTAAAGGGGTACTCCCGTGGAAAACTTATTTTTTAATCAACTGGTGCCAGAAAGTTAAACAGATTTGTAAATTACTTCTATTAAAAAAATCTTAATCCTTCCAGTACTTTTTAGGGCCTGTATATTATAGAGGCATGGTATCTCACAACATAGCCATTTAAACCCAAGAGAAGCATGGATCCTTCCTAAGCATGTCCATTACTGTCTGGCAGGTAAGTACTAAAATCACCTTATGGTGGATAATCCCTTTAAAGGGGTACTCCGGTGGAAAACTTTTTTTTAGATCAACTGGCTCCAGAAAGTTAAACAGATTTGTAAATGACTTCTATTAAAAAATCCTTAATCCTTCCAGTACTTTTTGGGGGCTGTATATTACAGAGGAAATTCTTTTCTTTTTTGGATTTCTCTCATGTCACGACCACAGTTCTCTCTGCTGACCTCTGCTGTCCAGAGCAGCATATGTTTGCTCTGGGGATTTTTTCCTAAAATGGGCAGAAGAGGTCAGCAGAGAGCACCGTGGTCGTGACATAAGAGAAATCCAAAAAGAAAAACATTTCCTCTGTAGTATACAGCCCCTAAGAAGTACTGGAAGGATTAAGATTTTTTAATAAAAGTCATTTACAAATCTGTTTAACTTTCTGGAGCCAGTTGATGTAAAAAAGTTTTCCACCGGAGTACCCCTTTAAAGGGATTATCCACCATAAGGTGATTTTAGTACTTACCTGCCAGACAGTAATGGACATGGCTTAGGAAGGATCTGCACTTGTCTTGGGGTTAAATGGCTGTGTTGTGAGATTACCATAATACTGTGGCTGTCTTTTTGTGAACTGGCTATTTCCTGTTGGAAGTCCCATAGTTCCTTGTTTGTAAATGCTATAGACCAGTGTTTTCTGACCAGGGTGCCTTGAGCTGTTGCAAATTCTTGCAGAATGATCTCCCTCTCACCCAGCGGTCGCTCCACCCATTGAAGCAAAGACAGGCTCCCTTTGAACACCTGAATAGTGATGTAATGTCTTGCGCGGCACTGCAACCTGAGAAAACCTGAGACAACATTCATGTGGTATGCTGTTAAAAATAAATGTAGGGGCAAAAATCACAGAAAAATTGAGAGTCCACCCTGAAACACAGGTTCAATTGTGAGCTATGCTAACTTTACAGCCCCTGTAGCATATTAAAAAATCCCCTTTAAAGGAGATATCAATCAAAAATGGATTTATTGCTTATCCACCTATCCACAGGATAAGGGAGAAGTAACTGATTAACCTCTAGGACCCCTGCGATCTCCTGAACGGGCCCCAGCGTGTGTTACAGACAGCACGCGCTCCATTCATTTCTGTGGGAGCGCCGAAAAGACGAGAGTACAGCATCATCAGCGCTCTCATAGAAATAAATGAAACGTGTGCCGTCTACCAGTAGAGGACATGCACTCCTCACTGAGAGAATCATGGTCCTGTCCCAGAGATCACGGGGGTCCCAGCTGATTCCCCCTCACTTATCCAATCCCCTCTCTCTGATCCCCTGTCACCTCTCTGATCCCCTTTCACCTCTCTGATCCCCTGTAACCTCTCTGATCCCCTTTCACCTCTCTGATCCTGTCACCCCTCTGATTCCCTAACTCTTCTTTCCCCTGTCACCTCTCTAATTCTCTGTCACCTTTCTGATCCACTACCACCTCTTCAGTTCCCTGTCAGTGTCACCTCTCTGATCCTCTGTGACCTCTCTGACCCCTCCACCACCTTTCCGATCCCCCAGCCACCTCTCCTATTCCCTGTCACCTCTCTGATCCCCACCCCACCTCTGAAATCCCCTGCCATGTTTATGATCCCTTGTCATCTCTCTGTCCCCTGCCACTTTTCTGATCCCCCTGCCAACCTCTCTGATTCTCCCTCACCTCTCCAATCCCCCCTCTGATTCCCTATCACCTCTCTAAACTCATTTCTGATCCTCTCTCACCTCCCTGATCTTCTAAAACCCTTTTGATCCCCTGCCACCTCGCTGATCCTGCAACCATTCTCTCATATTCCCCCTCACATTGCTGATCCCCCTCAACTATGTAACAATGTTACTATTGTAGTGACCCACGGGTGTATGGCGGGACCATGGGTGTAGTGGTGTGAGTGGTGGGATCAGATGGCATTAACCCCGGGGGCAAGATGGTATTACCCGTGTGGTTTTAGGGTTCCAGAACACCATACGCCCGCTTCTCCGCTATCCAAGTTGCTAATAATGAAATGAGAGTCTACAACCAGTTATGGTCAAACGGAGGCTTTACTGAGTATAAGACAGATGGAATTATCTTCACAGCTAAGGCCAGATTTCCCAGAGAGGTGGCCAGGACCCAGAAGGACCTCGCAGCTTGCTGGACCAATATACTTATAATTAACTGGACTTGAGATTGGACTTGACTTGACTATATGCAGGACTTGACTAGTTTCAGTGACAGCAGACATAGACTTGAGACTTACTGGAATGACTGTAGCTTTTGGGGTCTTCCAGATGCACTGAGATCTCTGGTGGTTGCTGGTCTCAGTAGCAGGTGGTATCTCAGATAGAAGAGAAGAGAGTGAATTGTAATGGCTACCCCTTTATATAGTGGGAGACTCGACTAAAGCCCATTGGTCAAGCTGCGGGTCCTAGTGTGGTAGCCCTTGGGGGATGTTGGTAGTGGGGGTATTGTTTCGGTATATGAGGGGTTAATATTAACCCGATAGTTCATGATGCCAGGCTGAGGGCTAGTATGCTGAGGTAATTCTCCGGCCTATCGCCGCCCTTCCCAGTAATGATAGGTGCATGAAATGACTGAAGGTCCACAAGGAAGTTGAAGTTGAACTTCAATACCTTTACTTAAGTGCTTGCGGTAAATCCAATGCAGAGTGACAGTCTTATATAAACAGTCTCTATATTGCTCAGTGACTGACAGTTGTTGCGGACCTTGAGTAATATTACCAGTCTCTGAATTTAGGGTAATTATTGCAGATCTGTCCGGATTTGGGGGATAGATAAGGTCCGGTGATCTTGCAGAGTGTTTGGGATTGATACACTCACGATTCTGAATAGATTCAGCCGTTGTCGCAAGGCTCAGACCTAACTCACTGCGGTAATAGCTGCGCAGATCCTGCTCGTTTGCCAGCCCAGGAACAAGAGAGATGCTTACTGCTTGGCTGCGCAGGAACAAGAGAGAGAACAATGGCCGCCGCTCCCTTATATGGGCAGGGGGCGGGGTGAACCTGATTGGTCCGAATACCTGTCATTCACTGTTACACAGTATGATGGGATTGCATACGTCATAAGGACCTCCAAAGGTCCTAAAGCAGAAATACCATAGAGTTCACCTAGTCATGTGACCCGCAGGTCCTGGTACGCTACGCGCAGGTATTTAACCATTTATTTACATGCATATCACTATATTTACATAAACCTCGAGTAAACTACTGATTTACTATATGGAATAGAGGTGACAAGGGCAGACTATATAACGTGGACCCCTACGTCCTAGGGACTCTGGCTATGGGGACCCACAGACATATATAGGTACCGGGACACCACAATAGGTTAAGCTGGTGCTCTCTGGGAGAACATGTGACAACAAATCATGTGACAGCATTACTTATGTGACAGACTCACAGGTCCTTGAGACCTCCCACAGGTCCTCTGTACTACCTATACATAAGGATACTGTCTTGGCATTAAAGTGATACACACAACATTATGGAACAACAGGGGGGAGACCTTGCAGGGGAGCCCCCAGGTCCCTGAGGGACTCAACCTGACAGGACCTAAAGGTAGTACAGGACCATGTACTTGGACATCACACACACACTATACATACACGGATGGCTTTGTTATAACTAGGGGATGCCCAAGCAGATGTTTTCTTCGAACAACTTGGTGTAGGACCCCCGCCAATCACTTTTAGATAACCCCTTAAATATTTACCATAAAGAGTTACTAGAAAGCACCATTTACAATGCCTGACCGGTAAACGTGGTGGTATTTACATCATAAAAAGCAACTATTCTGCCATGAAGAGCTAGTATCACGTACAGATGTAGCAGAGCAGAGTGGGTTTGTAGCAGTTTTCTCAAGGTCTTGAAATCTTGAGAAGATATGGCCGCCGGGTGCCGTGCATGTGAAGCTACTGTCTTAATATCAGGTCTATTTTCACTATCAGACTGATAAGTAGTCACTGGCGGCCGACATGTTTATGTGGTTTCACAGGGCTGTAAAGTCATCAGTGTGTTCTCTGGCATCTGCCCTGTGGTGGGTCCGCACCATCTCCTGCCACTTGGGATTTTAATTGGCACAATAAAACTACTATTGAAGGGTAATTAAATTATTGGCCAACAATCAGGAGCTGGAGGACCGCGGCTCCTGACACTGCCTCGTGTTACTCACTGTCCTTATCCACCACAAACAAGATAAAGGCCATAAAGGCATAAAACTGTAACTGGTAGTGAAAGGGCACAAGCGGGTGAGTCCTGATAATCAGACCTCACACTTCACAAATGTCCCTCTTATCCGAAATAATAAAGAGATCTGGGTCCTGTAACATATCGGCCATTGGCTGTGACATTTCATCACAGGAATCTGTGCGGTGCCAGACGACTAGAGGAGAAGACATCAACCTGTGACCAGTAGGGGGCGTCCATGGCTCATGTACAGTTTCATCAAATGAAGCTTATTCATTGTACAATAAAACGTTACCTAGTTGTCTGATCCTGTATACATTACTCACAGTTTACAAAATCTCAGCCTGATGTAATGCAATCTCTACTTAGAAGGGATATACAGGTGTTAACAGTATGGCGGTGTTATATCTAGTATATGCACTGTATTGTTGTAATAGTTGTGTGTACAGTGTAACAGTGCTATTAATGGGCATTATATGGTTGCAGTAGTTCCGTGTACAGCATGGTAGCATTATTTATGGTGGTATTAGTTATGTTCACAGCATGGCAGTGTTATTTATAGGCACTGTATTGTTGTAGCAGTTGTTTGTACAGTATGACAGTGTTATTAATGGGCATTATATAGTTGCAGTAGTTACGGGTACAGCATGGTAGCATTATTTATGGTAGTATTAGTTATGTTCATAGCATGGCAGTGTTATTTATAGGCACTGTATTGTTGTAGCAGTTGTTTGTACAGTATGACAGTGTTATTAATGTGCACTATATAGTTGCAGTAGTTACGTGTACAGCATGGTAGCATTATTTATGGTGCTTTTAGTTATGTTCACAGCATGGCAGTGTTATTTATATGCACTGTATTGTTGTAGCAGTTGTTTGTACAGTATGACAGTGTTATGAATGTGCACTATATAGTTGCAGTAGTTACGTGTGCAGCATGGTAGCATTATTTATGGTGGTATTAGTTATGTTCACAGTAAGTCAGTGTTATTTATACGCACTGTTTTATTGCAGTAGTTGTGTGTACAGTATGACAGCGTTATTAATGTGCATTATATGCCTGCAATAGTTACATGTACAGCATGGCCGTGTTGTTTATGGTGGTATTAGTTATGTTCCCAGTATGGTAGTGTTATTTACGTGCACTATATGGTGCCCTTGGTTATCTTTACAGTATAGCAGTGTTATTGACATGCACTGTATTATTGCAGTAGTTGTGTGTACAGTATGACAGTGCTATTAATGTGCATTATACGTTTGCAGTAGTTACATGTACAGCATGGTAGCGTCATTTATGGTGGTATTAGTTATGTTCCTGGTATGGTAGTGTTATTTATGTGACTATATTATTGCAGTAGTTGTGTGTACAATATGACGGTGTTATTTATGGTGGTATTAGTTCTGTTTAAAGTTCAGCAGTGCTATTTATATGCACTGCATTATTAGAGTAGTTGTGTGTACAGTATGACAGTGTTATTTATGTGCATTATACGGTTGGGGTAGTTACGTGAACAGCATGGTAGCAACATTTTTGGCGGTATTAGATATGTTCCGAGTATGGTAGTGTTATTTACATGCACTATATGGTGCCCTTGGTTATCTTTACCGTATAGCAGTGTTATTTACATTCACTGTATTATTGCAGTAGTTGTCTGTACAGTATGACAGTGATATTAATGTGCATTACATGGTTTCAGTAGTTAAATATGCAGTATGGCAGCATAATTTTTTTGGGTGGTATTAGATATGTTCACAGCATAGTAGTGTTATTTATATGCACTGTAATATTGCATTATGTGTACAAAAAGGTGGCATCATTTATGTGCGCTCTATAGTTGCATTACTTATGTGATGGCGGGGTGTGAGAGGTAAAGGGCAGATGTTGTTGCCCTAGGGGCAGATGGCATTAACTGCTTGTATTCGTGACGCCAGGGCGTAGTTTATCTTCAATACCACCCGAAGGTATACTGCTGGATCCTGGGCTAGGCACGGGGGCAATAATGACTCCAACGCCAAATTACGGATAACGGAGCTTTACTGAAGGTAGACAGATGGTAAAGTCTATACAGTTCAGCCAGGGCCCACAGAGGTGACCAGTGATGCAGAGATCTTAAGGGCTTGCTGGGACTTGTAGTAGGACTAGACAATTTGGTGCAGGCCACGTTGCTTGACAATTTGATTGACTTGAGTTGACTGATGACGGACAATGCTGCAGGTTTAGCTTAGTTGCACTTGACTGTGGCTGCAGGACTGGACTTTGAGGCCTCCAATACTCTGGACACACACACTAGACAAGACTGCACTGGACCTCAGCAGGAAGAGAGAGAGAAGATCCACGCCATATGGGGGAGACTAGCAGGGAGCCCATAGGTCACCCCTGGGATCACCTGGTCACTGGTACCTCCTGGGTAACAATCACATGACATATCACATGGTATAACTCTTAAAGTGATAAGACATTTTATACAGTGCAACATATTTACAATGGGGAAACTAATGCAGGGGACACTGAAGGAGGCTGCCTGATAGGACAGCAGGAGAACGGGGTAAAACCTCCTGTACTGGGCCACCACACTTATGTGTACAAAAAGGTGGCATAATTTGTGTGCACTGTTTGGTTGTTTTAACTAAGTGTATAGTATGGTGGCATAATTTATGTGCGCCATATGGTTGCTTTAGCTTTATGTACAGTGTACAGTAAGGTGGCATAATTTATGTGCACCGTATGGTTGCATTAGCTATGTGTACAGTAAGGTGGCATAATTTATGTGCACAATATGGTTGCATTAGCTATGTGTACTGTATGTGGGCATAATTTATGTGCACCGTATGGTTGCATTAGCTATGTGTACTGTATGTGGGCATAATTTATGTGCACTGTGTAGTAAAATTATATATCCGCTCTATAATGAGGGCACTGATCTGTGTCATTTAGGGGCACTGCATTTGCATTTCCATAGACATGGAGCACCCCATACCCCTGCCCCCTTGGGAAAAAAAATCCCTTATATATGTCCCTGTCTATATTTATGGCTGATTTCCGATTGTACCAGCAGGATGTAAGTTACGTATTCAGACAGCGATGAGTAACACTGGATCTAGAGGAAATTAATAGGATCACCATGTGATGTCAATAGGTTTGCATACAGAGAAGGGTGGGTTTCCTACTACTTTGAATGTTTTTCGACTGAATCATCGCATGCCGGGGACCTGACTTTTTACCTTGTGCAACACAGGGTCAGTGACCTGCAACATTCTTTAGACTTTACTCAAAGACTAATCTGTCCTTTATTTACCTGGATTGTCAGGATCTCACTGGTACAGAGTCACAACAACAGGATTCCCTCCAATATTAAAGGAGACCTCATAAATATAATACAACATAACAGTGTTTTCCAACCAGGGTGCCTCCAGCTGTTGCAAAACTACAACCCCCAGCATGCCCGGACAGCCAAAGGCTGTCCGGGCATGCTGGGGGTTGTAGTTTTGGAACAGCTGGAGGCACCCTGGTTGGGAAGAACTGCAATATAGAGTGCTAATATTACAACTCAATATATGCGCATCCTTATGTTGATCCCTCCGCATTTCCTCCATTTGATAATTTTACTGTGCTCGGTGTAAATGCGGTGACCCGGTACAGAACATCCTACCCTGCCTGCCCTGTCAGGTAGATGTGTGGTGTCCCAGCACCAAAGGCTGTCCTGTGGCTTCAAACTTTCTCGGGCAGGCCTGTAGCACACGTGTTGGGCCCACTAAAGGACTGGTTATTATTTCTATTATGTTCAAGCACTTTACCAGAGGTTTGATATATTTTCTTATCGGCTATTTATCCCCCCGCGACACCGCTGCAGATCATTGATTTAAAGCGGGCGCTTTAAATCAATGCACTGCAGTGGCTTTTGCGGTGCCATAGACCGCCGCCGCCACCTGCTCTCCCCCTGCCTGTCCGGGGGTCCTCCTGAGTCCTATCACCGCCTCCGCAACCCCCCCCCCCCACTGCCGCACCCACCACCGCCGCACCGTGCTGCACCCCCCACCACCGCTCCACGCCCTCTACCGCCACGCCGCGTCGCACCCCCCACCGCACCGCCCGGCCCCATTGCCTCCCCCATCCCCGGTTTTATAATTACCTGTTCCCGGGGTCCACTCTACATCTGGCTCCGGTGGTGTCCTCCTGAGCTGTCACTGTGCGCATTGACGGTGACGTCACGTAGCGCACGTCACGTCACTCGTCATTGCGCACAGCGTAACGCAGGACGCAGCAGGAGCCAGAAGTAGCGTGGGCCCCAGGAACAGGTAATTATAAAACCGGGGATGGGTCTCAGACCACCAGAGAAGAATCCATGAAGCCAAGGAAATAGTCAGCAAAAAGATGGGCGAGGCTCAACAAAGACAGCTACCGAACTACAACCGTCATGCCTCTGCCAAACTGCTTCAATTGGGTGCTAAAGCGTGGCTGCGAAAATTTCCAGGAACCCATAAATTAGACTCTATCTGGAAGATGAAACCGTACATGGTGACGGCCATACGCTATCCAGACTCTGACTTGTACGATGTAGCCCAGGATCCAGCGGTATACCTTCGGGTGGTATTGAGGATAAACCATTCCCTGGTGTCACGAATACAAGGGGTTAGTGGCATCTGCCCCTAGGGTAATTCCATCTGCCCTTTGCATCAAACCCCATACCACAAATACATGAAGATATAAATGTCTTGGGGTCCCATTGGGTGCTTGTCCACATAGGAAGACACCGGAAATATAGACTGCAGATAATAGATGAGGGAACATTTTTTAATACCTGCATAAGCTGCAAGTCATGCCTCTGTGTATAGGGTAACAGAGCAGCATGGGTACGAATAGGGAGAGAAAGTGTCTCTGCTCGACAATAACTTTTAACTTGAGGACAACAATGTAATGTGATATTGACAGCAACATAATCTTCATTACAAGTGAGCCTAGAGGCATGCAAGACTTGGCAGCGAGAATCTCCTCTAAATGTCCCTTTAATAGGCAGTAGAGCCGCACACACACAGAGCATGAGCTCAGAAATTCTCTACCTCCTGCCAGATGTCTCGGTGCGCCCTCATGCTATGTCCTAGCTCACTGGGTAACTGGAAACTTTAGGTGCTCCATTAATATTTATCTATGCTGAGGATGGCACCTGTCATCGATCGTGTGCTCCAGAATAAACAGGAAACTAGGCTCCACGATTATAAAGGAATCTTTATGAAGCGGATGTGCATTAGGTAAGATAAAGACTGCAATATATTTATTAGATGTATCAACAAGCTAAAGTCATTGGTTATGGTGAGTAATTCAGAGGTTGAAGTCTGTGCAGGGCCGGCCTGTCGCTACAGGACAGGCAAACCAAGCAATTGCTTGGGGCCCCGAGCAGAGCCGGTGCTTGCCTGTCCTGTAGCGACGGGGCAATTCCCCCATCACTATTAAGGACATCCCTGTGTCCCGTAAGATGTTTTCGGGACACAGGGATGCCCCCGTTAACTCTCTGCGGCCCCGCGTTAAGTTTAAAAACGCAGGGGCCGCCGGGAGATAGCGCACGCTGGGACGTCAATGATGTCCCGTGCGTGCGCCCATAGCAACGGAGGCGCAGAAGACGGGAGCATCGAGGAGGAAGAAGACGTGCGCTGGCCAGCTTGGTAAGATCTTCTGTGTTCCGACCACCGCTTCTCCGGTGGCGGGAACTAATGCTATGGCTGGACCGGAGGAGCGGTGGTCGGAGCACTGAAGTGGGGCAGTACACAGGCATACAGTCTCCAGCCATACACTGTATATGGCTGGAGGCTGTATGTCTGTGGGAAACTGCCTACCTAATGTGGGGGAACACAGCTTGTCTAATGTGGGGGGAACACTGCATGCCTAATGTGGGGGAACACTGCCTGCCTAATGTGGGGGGGAACACTGCCTGCCTAATGTGGGGGAACACTGCTGCCCCTAATGTGGGGGGAACACTGCCTGCCTAATGTGGGGGGAACACTGCTGCCCCTAATGTGGGGGGAACTCTGCTGCCCCTAATGTGGGGGGAACTCTGCTGCCCCTTATGTGGGGGGAACTCTGCTGCCCCTAATGTGGGGGGAACTCTGCTGCCCCTAATGTGGGGGGAACTCTGCTGCCCCTAATGTGGGGGGAACTCTGCTGCCCCTAATGTGGGGGCATCGTATCGATGTTCACTCACGTCGCGCTCCCAGAATTTAAGGGCCGGCATTACTATGTCCTGACGCCAGCCCTAGAGCGTGACGTGCGTGAACATCAAGGGCGGGGGGGGGGGGGGTTGGGGGGGGGGCCTCCATGTCTATTTTGCTTGGGGCCCCCAAATTCCTTCCAACGGCCCTGGTGCAGGGGCATAGCTGAAGGATGTCTTCTGGGCATGTGAAGGGGCATAGCTAAGGGATGTTTTCTGGGCATGTGCAGGAGCATAGCTAAGGAATGTGTGGTAGCCCAGTACAGGAGTTGCACCCCTGTACCCTAGCTGCCCTGTCCGGCAGAATCCATACAGTGGCCCCTGACTACCTACTCCCTTAAAGGGGTACTCCACTGGAAAACATTATTTTTTTTAGATCAACTGGTGCCAGAAAGTTAATATATAGTGTATTTGTAAATTTGTAAATTACTTCTATAAAAAAAATCTTAATCCTTCTAGTACTTAGCTGCTGTTATAATCCACAGGAAGTTCTTTTCTTTTTTAATTTCCTTTCTGTCTGACCACAGTGCTCTCTAATGACACCTCTGTCCATTTTAGGAACTGTCCAGAGCAGGATAGGTTTTCTACGGGAATTTGCTCCTACTCTGGACAGTTCCTAAAATGGACAGAGGTGTCAGCAGAGAGCACTGTGGTCAGGGAGAAAGGAAATGCAAAAAGAAAATAACCTCCTGTGGATCATACAGCAGCTGATAAGTATAAGAAGGATGCAGATTTTTTAATAGAAGTAATTTACAAATCTGTTTTACTTTCTGGCACCAGTTAATTAAAATAATATTTTCCAGTGGAGTACCCCTTTAAATGCCTATGTTATGCAGTGTAATGTACATAAAATGTGTTATAGCTTTAAGACCTGTAGTCATGTGATTGTAACCTAGTGAGGTATCAGGGACCTTGTGACCTACAGGGTGACCTATGGGACCCCTCCTAGTCTCCCCCATATAAGCCCTGGGTGGAGCTAGCTAACTCTCTTAGTTCCTGCTTAGCTGAGTTGCAGTGAGGTCAAGTTCTAGGTGTCTGGAGTCCAGAGGAGGCCTAAAGTCAGTCAAGCAGCAACGGATTCTCAAGTCAAAGTCAAAGCCTGGTAAGCTACAGAAGGGGTGAAGTCAGTCATAGTCTGTCATAGTCAAGTCAGTCCAAGTCATCTTGTCTCAAGTCAGCATGGCCTGCATCCAAATTGTCCAAGTCCACTATAAGTCCCAGCAAGCCCTAAGGTCTCTGAAGGTCTCTCTCTTTTTATTTTAAATTTTTTTTTTTTTTTTTTGCACCTGTAGCCCACTTGTGTCTTTGGCACAATTTTCTCCATTATTTAAACTTCAGTGTACCTATGGTGTATAGATCTGATGAAGAGGGTATTTCCCTTGAAACGCGTAATCTGTACCTTGCACATTTTTTTTTTAAATCAATAAAGTGGTCCCTGCCGAGGGATCTGTGATAGCACATCTCTGCTTCCATCCATTCCTTGGGTCAAGTATCCACAGCGCCTGGGTTGATAGGTCTTCTTCCTCCTTTCTTCCTTGTAAGGTCTCTGAAGTCACTGGTCACCTCCGTGGGCCCAGCCAAGCTGTATAGACTGTTACACCTGTCTGACTCAGTAAAGCTGCCGTTGTTCGGTAACTTGGCATAGGAGTCATTATTTGCCCCTGAGCCTAGCCCAGGATCCAGCGGTATTCCTTCGGGTGGTGTAGAGGATCAACCATGCCCTGGCGTCACGAACATAATGAAATCTGCCCCCAGGGTAATTCCATCTGCCCTGCATCACACCCTAACTACAAATGTCTTCTGGCATGTGCAGAAGTCTAGCTAAGCTGCTGGGCATGTGCAGGGAAATACCTAAAGGATGACTGCTGGGCATGTGCAGGGAAATTGCTAAGGGATGACTGCTGGGCATGCGCAGAGGTTTAGCTAGGGGATAGCTGCTGGGCATGTGCAGGGGCAGAGTTAAGGGATGGCTGCTGGGTATGTACAAGGGCATAGCTAAGGGATGGTGCTGGGCATGTGCAGGGGCAGAGTTAAGGGATGGCTGCTGGGTATGTACAAGGGCATAGCTAAGGGATGGTGCTGGGCATGTGCAGGGGCAGAGTTAAGGGATGGCTGCTGGGTATGTACAAGGGCATAGCTAAAGGATGGCTGCTGGGCATGTGCAGGGAGGTAGCTAAGGGATGGTGCTGGGCATGTGCAGGGAGGTAGCTAAGGGATGGTGCTAGGTATGAGCCTTGGGTGCTGGGAGCCAGGGTGGCACTATAAGTCACGTATAAGGCATCTATCTACATCAATGTGCATTGCATCCAGTTATAAGAAATACAGTTAAGAGCTTCAACCAACAGAAGAGGGGAGTGAGGTAAGTATGGAGGGCAAAAGCATAAATCAGAATAGGGCCCCATGTATTTATGCCATCTATCAGCTGTAAATTAGTCCATGACATGTCCCTTGGCTTTTCCTTAGACTGCTGGGCCCCACAGTAACTGTTATGACTGCTACTAATGTCCATTTTGAAAGGGAAGAAATATTTAGCGCCCCCTACAGGTATACATCTTCGGATCAGTGCTAGCACCAGGAGGGGTCACATGATAACATGGAGTGACTACACACTAAGGCCATTCCTAGTAAGCAGAAAAGTCATTTTTTATGCTCCCTGGCACTCCTCAGTACGCAGGTGACATAAATTCGTCATTGTGTTACCTGAGTTCTGCCCGACAGTGACCTGCAGTGGAAATATGAAGTCTCGCTGATGGAAGAATCCATGGCAGAAACCAAGAAAGTCTTTGTAAATAAATAAACCAAACAATAGGGCCCATGTGACTGAGAAGTCCTGGTGGCACCTGTATGTGCCTGACATTTATGACCGAGGCCCGGTTTACAGCCCATCTGCGGAGGGTGAATGACATCCCCAGATAACGCATTCCTTCCCGCCACTTGAACAACCTGATCCCATTTGGGGAAATAAAAGTCTGTTATCTGCATTATTATGGCAACCCAATTTCTATCCAGAATATTGTTTTTCCCTACACCCACACACGCAGGTATGTCTGATAATTATTTACTATAGAGCTATACTTAACTAATAAGGAAATTAAAGGGGTACTCCAGAGGAAAAAATTTTATCAAACCAACTGCTGACACCTCTGTCCATGTCAGGAACTGTCCAGAGCAGGAGAAAATCCCCATAGAAAACCTCTCCTGCTTCATCTAATTGGCTGCCCAATGACCATCTGCAGATAGTTTAATTATTGCTTGCGTCAATATCAACCCCTTCCCCAGACATGTCTTCTGGGCCCTAATGCCCATGCACATTTTTTTATTTTTCCACTGACGAAGCCATATGAGGGCTTTTTGTTTGCAGGGCATTTTCGGGTTCATCTATCTTATTGGCTGAGGAAAGAGAGAAAATACCACTTTGTCATTCCTTTTCTGCACGATGCAGTAAAAAGAAAAACACTACAGCTCTATTTTCTAAACAAAAATACACTATACAGCAATGGTCTCCAACCCAAAACTACAGCTCCTAGCCTGTCACTGTTGGGGCACACTGCGAGTTGTAGTTCTGCAATAGCTTGAGAGCCATGAGCTGAAGACCACTGCTTTAGAGATAGCACATACCAATACAGTGCTTCACATGTGGTGTCCCGGTGCAGAACACTCTTGTCCACCTGTCCTGTCAGGTGGATGTCAGTTTATCGTGTCTGCTCTGGCTTAAATTTCAAGGTTTCTGGGCATGTGCAGGGGAGTAGCTAAGGGATGGTGCTGGTCATGAGCCTTGGGTACTGGGAGCCAGGGTGGCACTATAAATCAATGATATGGCATCTATGTACATCAATGTGCATTGCATTCAGTGAAGACCCTGCGGTCCGCCATTACTAAGAAATACAGTTAAGAGCTTCAACCAACAGAAGAGGGCAGTGTTGTAAATTTTGAGGGTAAAAGCATAAATCAGAATGGGGCCCCATCGCTTTATGCCAGCTATCAACTGTAAATGAGTTCATGACATGTCCCATGTTTTTTCCTTAGATTGCTGGGCCCCATAGTAACTGCTATGACTGCTAGTAATGTCCATAGAATAGGGTTTTAAAGAAGAAAAATGTTGTGCCCCCTGCAGGTATACATCTGCTGATCAGTGCTACCCCCGGGAGGGGGATACATGATAACATGTATCCTGAGCGACATCACCTTTCACCAGGATCCGTCGACCAGGTTGTCAGTCTGTCAAGTTCAAGTCAGCTTTGAGGATAAGTGCCAAAGAGCCGTCGTTCCCCATAGCCAAAACAAAGGATAAAGTGAGCGAAGATCCTCCAGCCTTTCCTGTCCGTACAAGACCACCCTGACGGTAAGCCCTTACAATGGATTCCACACAGTGAAGTAGCAAGAGTCAGTGATAGTCAGCTCCCAAATCACTTCAAGACTAATTCAAGTCAAATCTCGGTCAGTCCAGTCGAACCATGTCAAGGCTAGCTCAGTCAAATCTGTCCACATCAACTGCAGACAAGTCAAGTCACATCTTAGTCGGAAAGGACTACAATACAGCAAGTGTGATTCCCTATAGCGTCATTCAGCGAAACTGCACTAAAAATGAGCTGTTCTGTTTGTATCATCCTACTGCAATTCCTGAGGTAAAGTTTACAAGTGGTTTCCCTAACTTTGCATTTGAGGTATTCTTTACTAGTGATGAGCGGCAGGGGCTATATTAAAATTTGCGATATTTTGCGAATATGTGCACGAATATTCGTCCTATGTTCGCGAAATTCGCATATACGCTATATTTGTTCCCTTTTTTTTTCATGTCAAAATTTGTAATGACATTTGCATGGTGCGCATGCGCGATTATATCTTTCACCTAAAAGAAGGGAGGGATCAGTGTCCTCTGGAAGTGTCGATATTTGCGAATATTTGCATATTCGCATATACAAAATATTTGCGCTCCACACTGACTCACACAGTACATAATACTGGAGCCTTCTTTGGACCACAAGCTGGAAGCAGGGAGGGATGATAATTATTATTATTTTTTTTTTTACACAGTACACATCATTGAAATGAATATTCGTCATAACGAATATATATCGTTATTTTCAAAATATTTGCAGAATCGCGAAGTGCCGATATTCGCTGTAAAAATTTGCATTTCAGATATTTGCGCTTAACACTATTCTTTACCGCCAACCGCTTATCCTTGTGTGGTGGGTTAACACTCCTGGCATCACAACCTCTTGTTATAGTGACCCATAAATCACCCATAAATCTGCATACACGCCACCCTAAATTCCACCACACACATACGGTGGGCCCAGCTACAAACATGGCTGCTTGAACCCAGTAGACACACTGGGGGAGATTTATCAAAACCTGTCCAGAGTAAAAGTTGCCCATAGCAACCAATCAGCTGGCTTCTTTCATTTTTAACAAGGTCTCTGCAAAATGAAAGAAGCGATCTGATTGGTTGCTATGGGCAACTGGGCAATAAATCTCCCCCACTATGAATCTGCTATAAGGCCTCATGCACACATAGGGCCCGTATATAGCTCTGTATTATGAGGCAAAGCAATGGAACACGCTACAGGCCTTTAGAGGCCTCCATCACAGGCGCACGGAAGGTTAAAAGTCACTACCGAATAGAGCCTATAGCTCAACGTGTTCCATTCAGTCCAGTGTATGTAATGTTATTGGGGGAGATTTATCAAAACCTGTCCAGAGGAAAAGTTGCTGAGTTGCCCATAGCAACCAATCAGATCGCTTCTTTCATTTTTGAAAAGCCCTCTGATCTGATTGGTTGCTATGGGCAACTCAGCAACTTTTCCTCTGGACAGGTTTGGATAAATCTCCCCCATTATGATCTACAGTATTGTTGCTGTCAATTTACCATAAGGATGTGTATAAACTGCAGAATCCGTTAGTAACCAAAATCCATTGGTAATCCTCAGATTTCATAATGTCTTGTGCACATTCAAGGCCCCCAGTGCCAGAGGCAGCAAAACAACCCCAAAACATCATTGAACCTCCACCATATTTCACTGTAGGTACTGTGTTCTTTTCTTTGTAGGTCTCATTCCATTTTCGGTAAACAGTAGAATGATGTGCTTTACCAAAAAGCTCTATCTTGGTCTCATCTGTCCAAAAGACGTTTTCCCAGGAGGATTTTGGCTTACTAAAGTTCATTTTGGCAACATGTAGTGTTGCTTTTAATGTCTCTGTATCAGCAGTGGGGTCCTCCTGGGTCTCCTCCATAACGTTTCATTTAATTTAAATGTCGACAGATAGTTTGCGGTGACACTGACGCTCTCTGAGCCTGCAGGACAGCTTGAATATCTTTGGAACTTGTTTGGGGCTGCTTATCCACCATCCAGACTATCCTGCGTTGACACCTTTCTTCCATTATTCTCTTCCGTCCACGCCCAGGGAGGTTAGCTACAGTACCATGGGTTGCAAACTTCTTGATAATGTTGCGCACTGTGGACAAAGGCAAATCTAGATCTCTAGAGATGGACTTGTAACCTTGAGATTGTTGATATTTTTCCACAATTTTGGTTCTCAAGTCTTCAGACAGTTCTCTTCTCCTCTTTCTGTTGTCCATGCTTAGTGTGGCACACACAGACACACAATGCAAAGACTAAGTGAACTTCTCTCCTTTTTATCTGCTTTCAGGTGGGATTTTTATATTGCCTACACCTGTTACTTGCCCCAGGTGAGTTTAAAGGAACATCACATGCTTGAAACTATTTTGAAAGGGTGCCAATAATTTTGTCCAGCCCATTTTTGGAGTTTGGTGACATTATGTCCAATTTGCTTTTTTTCCTCCCTTTTTTGGTTTAGATCCAATAAACACAAAGGGAAAAAACATGTGTTACTGCAATCCTTTTCTGTGAGAAATACTTTATTTTCTAGAAAAATTTCAGGGGTGCCAACATTTACGGCCATGACTGTATACTGACTCGCACCGTACAGCCCAGTGTCAGAAAGCTGGGTTTGTGTCTGAGATCTTGGGTCTTCCAGCAGGACAATAACCCCAAACATACGTCAAAAAGAACCCAGAAATTGATGGCAACAAAGTGCTGGAGAGTTCTGAAGTGGCAGCAATGAGTCCAGATCTAAATCCCATTGATCACCTGTGGAGAGATCTTCAAATTGCTCTTGTGAAAAGGCGCCTTCCAATAAGAGAGACCTGGAGCAGTTTGCAAAGGAAGAGTGGTCCAACATTCCGGCTGAGAGGTGTAAGAAGCTTATTGATGGTTATAGGAAACCACTGATTTCAGTTATTTTTCCAAAGGGTGTACAACAAAATATTAAGTTAAGGGTGCCAATAATTTTGTCCCGCCCATTTTTGGAGTTTGGTGACATTATGTCCAATTTGTTTGTTTTTTCCTCCCTTCCTTGGTTTAGTTCCAATACACACAATGGGAATAAACATGTGTATAGCAAAAGATGTTACTGCAATCCTTTTCTGTGAGAAATACTTCACTTTCTAGAAAAATTTCAGGGGTGCCAACATTTACGTCCATGACTGTATAGCTGCCTTGAACTCCCTAGGCCAGTGTTTCCCAGCCAGGGTGCCTCCAGCTGTTGTGCCAACAGCTGGAGGCACCCTGACTGGGAAACCCTGCAATAGGCAACGATTTGCCTGTGTAGAATTTTGTTGCATAACAATCTGAGTATACGGCCCATTTAGTTTTTGTAGTATTAGCGTCACATTCATTTGAAAATTAAAAACTAGTTTACATATTATAATAAATGTATTCCCCATTTTGGCGAAGTTCCTCTTAAGACTAATTAATTAAAAAACCCTCACATGGACGCTATCCAGCAGACACGCTTGTAAACCGCAGCAAGCAGACGTCGCTATTATCAGCTGTATAATTATTATTGCTACACTAAAAGCTGATAAGTGATCAATGTCCCGGAGCTGCAGCGCATCTACCTTCCTGGCCACAGCACAAACGTCAACGGCACTGAAAAAGGAGGGGTTCTCTGCTTTGGACCATCGTCCTGCTGCCGGGGGTCCTAGCGAACAACGGCAATCAGGGAGGGAATTCAGCTGAAAGTGCTCGATTTCTCTGCAGCACTCCCACAGGTGAAGGGAAGTATTGCACACTTTCTAATAAAATGTGCTGTCCGTGTATGGAGATGTCAAGCACAGAGATGTCAAGTTCTCCACAGTGTGGTGGGGGTGTTGGTAGGGAAGATGTTGTTAACCTTTTAGGGCAGATAGTATTAACCCTATGTGTTCATGATGCCAGGGCATGGTTATCCTCTACACCACCCAAGGTATGGCCGCTGATTCCTGGGCCAGGCGCAGGGCAAATAATCACTTTGATGCAAGGTTACGGAACCACGGCACTTTACTGAGGCAGACAGGGTGTTAAAGTCTTTACAGCTCAGTTCAGCCCCTAGGAGATGCTCAGTGAACTCTAGGGGTCTTGTTGGCTCGCTGGGACTTGTAGTGGACCTGGACTGACTTGTGCAACCCACACTGACTTTAGTAATTTGACAGACTTGACTATCTTGACTAGACTGGTCCCCTGTATTCGTGCTTACCACCAGGCTTTGACTTTCACCTGCAGGGGTTACTGGTAGTAGCTGCGTGACTGCGTGTTTCGGCCTTGGCATCCCTCAGGAACACCAGACAACTCTCAGGTCAGGTGAACGCATCCTTAAAGGGGTTATCCAGGAAAAAACTTTTTTTTTATATATATCAACTGGCTCCAGAAAGTTAAACAGATTTGTAAATTACTTCTATGAAAAAAATCTTAATCCTTTCAGTACGTACGAGCTGCTGAAGTTGAGTTGTTCTTTTCTGTCTAAGTGCTCTCTGATGACACCTGTCTCGGAAACTGTCCAGAGTAGAAGCAAATCCCCATAGCAAACCTCTTCTACTCTGTGCAGTTCCCGAGACAAGCAGAGATGTCAGCAGAGAGCACTGTTGCCAGGCAGAAAAGAACAACTCAACTTCAGCAGCTGATAATTATTGGAAGGATTAAGATTTTTTAATAGAAGTTACTTACAAATCTGTTTAACTTTCTGGAGCCTGTTGATATATAAAAAAAAAAAAGTTTTTCCCTGGAATACCCCTTTAAAAGGGGGAAAACAGTTAGAGATGAGCGAACTTACAGTAAATTCGATTCGTCACGAACTTCTCGGCTCGGCAGTTGATGACTTATCCTGCATAAATGAGTTCAGCTTTCAGGTGCTCCGGTGGGCTGGAAAAGGTGGATACAGTCCTAGGAAAGAGTCTCGTAGTACTGTATCCACCTTTTCCAGCCCACCGGAACTCCTGAAAGCTGAACTAATTTATGCAGGAAAAGTCATCAACTGCTGAGCCGAGAAGTTTGTGACAAATCAAATTTACTGTAAGTTCACTCATCTCTAAAAACAGTGAAAAAAGTAAATCCCAACCAAGTATCGTATCTCAACAAATCATTGAACAGCGTAATACAATTACACAATGTGCCACTAGATGGTGCTATACACAGATCAGGGGCTCAGGCTCTGAATCGGCTGCTACATGGACTACAATGTAATTTGGATACAAATGTATGCACAAAAAACATTTGTTATGTGGCACCTAAAAAAAATTTTTTTTTAATTCCTCCCATCAATCTGCAATCAATATACCATAATAAGAGTGGGAAAATATTTTTCTGATTAAAAATGAAAATATACATTTGACACGAATATAAGTATTCAGACCCTTTGCTATGACGCTTGAAGCATAGCCCTGGCTCCTCCCATTTCTCCTGATCATCTCTGAGATGTTTCTTCATCTTGGTTGGAGTCCTTTGTGGTAAATTCATCTTATTGGACAGGATTAGGGAAGACACAGCCCTGTCTATATAAAGGTCTCACAGCTAAGAATGTATATCAGAGCAAAACACCAAGCCATGAGGTGGAAATAACTGCTTGTAGAGCTTAGATACATGATTGGGCAGAGGCATAGAACTGGAGAAAAGAATTCTTCTGCACTGAATGTTCCCAAGTAGAGATGAGAGAACTTACAGTAAATTTGATTCGTCACAAACTTCTCGGCTCGGCAGTTGATGACTTTTCCTGCATTAATTAGTTCAGCTTTCAGGTGCTCCCGTGGGCTGGAAAAGGTGGATACAGTCCTAGGAGACTCTTTCCTAGGACTGTATTCACCTTTTCCAGCCCACCGGAGCACCTGAAAGCTGAACTAATTTACGCAGGATAAGTCATCAACTGCCGAGCCGAGAAGTTCGTGACGAATCGAATTTATTGTAAGTTCGCTCATCTCTATTCCCAAGAGCACAGTGTCCTCTATAATTCTTACATGAAAGAAGGTTGGAACAACCAGGACTCTTCCTAAAGCTGCCGCTCCACTAAACTAAGTACAGTGGTCCCTCAACATACGATGGTAATCCGTTTTAAACGGACCATCGTTTGTTGAAACCATCGCATGTTGAGGGATCCGTGCAATGTAAAGTATAGGACAGTGGTCTACAACCTGCGGCCATCCAGATGTTGCAAAACTACAACACCCAGCATGCCCGGACAGCCGCTGGCTGTCCGGGCATGCTGGGTGTTGTAGTTTTGCAACATCTGGAGGTCCGCAAGTTGTAGACCACTGTTAGAGGAAGTTGTACTCACCTGTCCCCGCCGCTCCGGACCGTCACCGCTCGTCACCGCTGCCCGGGCTGTCCCCGTCCATTGCTGTCGCTGCGTCCCCGAGGTGTCCCCGACGCTGCGGCAACGCCTCTGCTTCCCCGGCATCCGCGTTTTTCGTCGCCGCCATCACGTCGCTACGCACGCCGCTCCTATTGGATGACGGGACGGCGTGCGCAGCAACGTGATGACGTCGATGGAGAGCGCCGACAATTCAGGGGATCCCAAAGAGGACGCGCCGGAGCCCCGAGGACAGGTAAGTGATCGTCAGCGGAGCACACGGGGCACCGTAAACGGCTATCCGGTGGCAGCTGAAGCAGTCTGCGCTGCCGGATAGCCGTTTATGCGATGGCACCGACATACAAAAGCATCGTATGTTGATGCTTTCTCTGAGAGGCCATCGTATGTTGAAATTATCGTATGTCGGGGCCATCGTAGGTCGGGGGGTCACTGTAATCGAGGGAGAAGGACCCAAGATGATCAAGAACACAATGGTCACTCTGGCTGAGCTTCATAGATCTTGTGTGCAGATTGGAGAAACTACCAGAAGGTCAATATCACTGCAGCCTCCACCCATCTGACATTTACAAAAAGCCCAGAAAGAAGCCTCTGCTCAGTATACAGCACACGAAGACAGCCTGGAGTCTGTGAAAAGGCACCTAAAGGATCAGACTGATGAAACCAAGATTGACATTTTTGGCCTCAATTCTAAGCATCATGGGGGAGATTTATCAAAACCTGTCCAGAGGAAATGTTGCTGAGTTGCCCATAGCAACCAATCAGATCACTACTTTCATTTTTAACAAGGCCTCTGCAAAATGAAAGAAGCGATCTGATTGGTTGCTATGGGTAACTGGGCAACTTTTCCTCTGCACAGGTTTTGATAAATCTCCCCCAATGTCCCTACAGTGAAGCATGGCTTCAGACTGGGGTAAAGATTCACCCTCCAACAAGACAATGGTGGAGATTTATCAAAACTTGTCCAGAGGAAAAGTTGACCAGTTGCCCATAGCAACCAATCAGATCGCTTCTTTCATTTTGCAGAGGCCTTGTTAAAAATGAAAGAAGCGATCTGATTGGTTGCTATGGGCAACTCAGCAACTTTTCCTCTGGACAGGTTTTGATAAATCTCCCCCAATGACCCTAAGCAGACAACTGAGACAACACATGACTGGATGGGATTTTAGATACATCCCTTCCCCTCTTTACCCACTCCCAACCGATTATAACCCCTTTTTCCCCAAAAAGGACACTGACACAATTTGTGGAAAAATTGGGTTGTGTGGCCCATTTATTTAACAAATAAATAACAGTTAAATATGTTATACATATAAACATAACCAAAGTTCACTGGAGGGCACTCCCCTCCCCCAATCAGACTTGTGCACCATGCTCTTACCCCTGTCCGCGACCACCTGGCCCAGGGGCACCCTGATAACCTTCTGCACCATCCTTCAAACTCCTAAGGCCCAGAATCACCACCAGGAGGCCCAATTGAACAATCTCAAACATTTATTTTTCAAACTACTACCTCCCCCCGGGACCCTTTGACACGTCACACCACCTATCACTACCCAACCAACCAACCAACCAACCAACAATAAAAAGGGGCGGGTCGGCGGGACCTTCTTCCTGCCTCCACACGCCGACTGGTGAGTACCCTCCCCCAAAGCAACCCTTTATATACACTCCCCCCTCCCCTCCGGATGACCTCCCTGTCCCCCCACTTTCAAGCAACCTGCTGCCGTCCCTTAAAGGAGCAGCAGTAAATTAACCTCTTATACCCCCCATTACCTTGCCATCCCACCTGTAACCCAAATTACCCCCTATTCCATACGGAAGGGCCACTAAAACCCCCGTCAAGGCGCCACTACACCAGGGGTTCTCCCCCCCCCCCCCCCCCCCCCCGCTCCATTTGCTCCCAGGAGCAGCTTATAGACAACTCTATGAATGGCCCAGACAGAGTACGAACCCAATAGAACATCTCTGGAGAGACCCGAAAATGGCCTTTGGATAGGGGATAAGATATCTTTGGCCGGAATACCACTTTAAATAGTAATATGCAAATGATTAACCTCTACACTTCTGTAGTACCTCAGTGTATGCTGTCAATGAAATGCAATGCACAAAAACAGTTTAGCAACATAATTCACAGAACCCCATACTCATATCAATGCAGTTAAAGGGGTACTCCGGCGCTAAGACGTCTTATCCCCTATCCAAAGGATAGGGGATAAGTTGCCTGATCGCGGGGGTCCCCCGTGATCTTTCACGCAGCACCCCGTTACCATCAGCCCCCGGAGCGTGTTCGCTTCGGGTCTGATGATTGCCAATCACGGGGCTGGAGTATTGTGACGGCATGGCTCCGCCCCCATGTGACATCACACTCCGCCCCCGTGTGACATCACACTCCGCCCCCTCAACGCAAGCCTATGGGAGGGGGCGTGACACGCCCCCTCCCATAGGCTTGCATTGAGGGGCGGAGCATGACATCACATGGGGGCGGAGCCGTGATGTCACATTACTCCGGCCCCGTAATCAGCAGTCATCAGACTCAGAGCGAACATGCTCCGCGGGCTGATGGTAACAGGTGCTGCGTGAAAGATTACAGGAGTCCCCTGCGGCGGGACCCCCGCGATCAGGTATCTTATCCCCTATCCTTTGTATAGGGGATAAGATGTCTTAGCGCCGGAGTCAAAGGTAATGCCTTAACGGGAAAGTCAAAATCCACAACTGGGGTAGGACCTCATGCTGCAGAAATGCTGCGGATTTTCCGCTGCAGATTTGAGTATAAATATATAAGTTTCATCGAATCTGCTACATCTGCAGGTTTATTGTAGATTTCAACTTCCCAATAGAAGTCAATGGGGAACATCTGCACTGCATGTCACCTTCTGCTACGGATGGCTCCAGAAAGTTAAACAGATTTGTAAATTACTTCTATAAAAAAAATATTAATCCTTTCAGTACTTATGAGCTTCTGAAGTTAAGGTTGTTCTTTTCTAAGTGCTCTCTGATGACACCTGTCTCGGGAAACGCCCAGTTTAGAAGAGGTTTGCTATGGGGATTTGCTTCTAAACTGGGCGTTTCCCGAGAGACACGTGTCATCAGAGAGCACTTAGACAGAAAAGAACAACCTTAAAGGGGTACTCCGCCCCTAGACATCTTATCCCCTATCCAAAGGATAGGGGATAAGATGTCAGATCGCCGGGGTCCCGCTGCTGGGGACCCCGGGGATCGCTGCTGCAGCACCCCGCTATCATTACTGAGCAGAGCGAGTTCGCTCTGCACGTAATGACGGGCAATACAGGGGCCGGAGCATTGTTACGTCACGGCTCCTCCCCTCGTAACATCACGGCCCACCCCCGTCAATACAAATCTATGGGAAGGGGGCGTGGCGGTCGTCACGCCCCCTGCCATAGACTTGCATTAAGGGGACGGGCCGTGATGTCATGAGGGGCGGAGCCATGTCATCACGCTGCTCCGGCCCCTTCTCGCCCATCATTACGCACAGAGCGAACTCGCTCTTTGCAGTAATGATGGCGGGGTGCCGCAGCGGCGATCCCCGGGTTCCCCAGCAGCAGGACTGCGGCGATCTGACATCTTATCCCCTATCCTTTGGATAGGGGATAAGATGCTAGGGGCAGAGTACCCCTTTAACTTTAGAAGCTCATAAGTACTGAAAGGATTAAGATTTTTTTAATAGAAGTAATTTACAAATCTGTTTAACTTTCTGGAGCCAGTTGATATATATATATATATATATATATATATATATATATAAAGTTTTTTCTTGGATAACCCCTTTAAATCTTAAAACATGAACTAAGATTTCAATGTAAAAAGGCCTGGTCCTATAACAGCAGGTGCTTAGGAATACTGATTGAAAACCTACACTGGAAAACAATGCAATTCCTACGACAAATAGACTACGTACAAATACATCAAGGGAGTTAATATAATTGCATCCCTGTTCTGGCCTTTTCAGATTCTTTTTTTTTGTGTCGTCCTTGGGTGCCAACCTTTATACACGATTCAGCTGACTTTTCCTACGCACTTCTGTGCCGGGCCGTGAGTAATGGGCATTGGCGTTTCTCCGCTGTCAGTCTTCGCCGCTGGTATTCGGCGCTGGTGGGAAAATATCCAACAAAGTACACATGAATCGGACACTGTGCAAAAACCTTGTTAGTCTGATGTTTGGGTATTCAAGCCTTCCAGAGCATGCATTATAGTCCCACAAAAGGTATGACACAAATGTAGCATTCTCTAGGATCAACATGGCTCTTTGTCACAATGCACATCCCGCCAAGAGCTTTCTTAAATTCTGCAAGGGAAAAAAAAAAAAAAAAAAAACGTCTTCAGGGAGGTCATCTATGCGAGAGCGGGGCTTGTTTGAAATACTTCACATCAGAAGCTTTAGAGGGGTTGTTATGAGAGGCTCGGAGCAGACGCCACTCTCGCAACGATAAAAGTAACTAAATCTAAGAAAATAACTTCATTGCGCCATTCATAAGGAGCTCAGACCTCCCCGATGTACACAGGAAACAAAAAAAAAAAGGAATCAATGAACTGGAACCATTGGGTAAAGGGGTCGGGGAGACGTCTGCCTGCAGCCCAAAGGTTGTTCCGATTTATCCTTATATTAAAGGGGTACTCCGGCCCCAAGACATCTTATCCCCTATCCAAAGGGGACCCCCTGCAATCTAGCAAGCAGCACCCATCAGTAAGTACTGCCGGAAGCGCTGGAGGCTCTCAGTTTTATGCCTCCTGACCACGGGGGACGGAGTATCGTGACGTCGCGACTCCGGCCTCGTGCGACGCCACGTCCCGCCCCCTCGATGCAAGTCTATGGGAGGGGGCGTGACAGCCGTCACGCCCCCTCCCATAGACTTGCATTGAGGGGGCGGGCGTGACATCACAACTCCGCCCCCGTGTGATACTCCGTCCCCGTGGGTGGGAGGCATAAGACTGAGAGCCTCCAGCGCTTCCGGCAGTACCTACAGGTGGGAGTCCCCAATAGCGGGACCCCCACGATCAGACATCTAGGGGATAAGATGTCTTGGGGCCGGAGTACCCCTTTAAGGATTCTGGAATCACATTACTATATTCCAATAAAAATAAAGAGATGACAGCAGTTATAAGGAGGTCATATTCCCACAGCTGCTCTATCATCAAGAGATACTGTTTAACCCCTTAAATGGGCACTGCAATTAAAACAAATTTTTGCTATTGCGCTCCTTATGGTAAATACAAAATCTTTCTAATGTATATTTTTTTTTAAATGAAGTTCTCTTTGTTTTATTTGTGTTTTAAAAAGCTGCCACTAGGTGTCTCCCTACTTGTCCAGAGCACATCCCCCCCCCCCCCATCTCATGCACAGACTTTGGACTCCTGCTGGCCTGGCAGAAGTACAAAATCAGGAAATGCAGTCTGAAGTGCTTGAGGGGGGGGGGGGGGGGCAGCCTTAGACAAGCATAGCTCATCTTACACTGAACTGCTCTGGGCTGTGTGTAGCAGAGTGAGGGAGGAAGTTCTCCCCTGTATGGCTTCAGATGATGTCACGCCTGCTGGGGATCGCCCCTTCCCAGTCTGTGAATCTGACTGAGCAGAAAATACAGAGCAATATGGTAGAAAACTAAAGAATAACAAAAATAAAGGCAGGGGGTGGTTTATCATGATGGGGGCAGTGAACTGGGAGGATTAGAAAATGTAACAAGATCGTGACATGTACTTTTTAATGACCACTCCTACTTTTTACGGCGTTCATTATGGGTACTTATTCAGGACGGGGCTAAATAGGCTTGTACAGCTCCCCCTTGTGGGGATCACAGAAGCTGGGTATGATAGCCAGACACCCGCTGTAACTCCAGTTAGTTTAACCTGTCACATGCCGCAGTCAAATCATAACCACTACATGTGAAAGAGTGGCTGCTTGCAGCATATCTATATCAGCCCTAGAGAAGTGTAACGGATGATCCGATTACGAAAAAAAAGGGGGGAACATCTGAAGGAGCGCAGACCTCTCAAGGCTGAGTTAAAATGAATGATTTATTTTAAAATATGCTAATATACTAGTCCTAGTACTGGCATGGTTTGCTGGAGCCTGCTGTCTATGGAGGAAAGAGCAATTTGGAACATTTTCCTTCTTTTCCTTCCTTTACCTTTGGGGTGTGTGGATGTTTTGGGGGGGTTTGGGTTGGTCCCCTTGGGTGGGAATTAGCTGGTTTGGTTCTGTGGCAGGTAGAAGGGTCCATTTTCTCTGTATTATGAGTATTGAGACAAGGAACGGAGGCGCAATTACTTACCAGCTGTTTCATGGTTACAGTTTAGTTGGGCCTCCTGGTGGTGGTTCTTGGCCCCAGAAATTATTTGGGCCATGCACTGTTAAATACCGTACTTAACTTTTCTAAAGTTTCAACTGTCCAAGGTTGTCAAGTTCAGCCATTTTGGATTGTATAACCTTGTTTCACAATTATATTAAAATATTACATGCACTAAGATGTTATATGGGTGCCCTTGGATCAGATGCATGGGGCCAAGGGTAAAAGGGTTCAAGTGCATGGAGAGAAGTGTTGATATGTCGGTAAAGACCTCCAGGGACCCTTCCTGTTATGAAGATGTTAATGTTAGGTAAACTTATCTAAATGTAACATGATTAATGCTATTTAATGTTTCCTTATAATATGGGCAATTTCATGCCAAATAATTTTGTGTATGATGTTGATATGTTTGAATTGGTTAATTTCACCATACATGGTGTCCTCCCGGTATTGGAAAGGGGTATTGTCAGGTAGCTGGGTGGGGAATCAGGGTTGGGGCCTAAATAATATGGGGAATCCCAATCTTAAATCCCTCCAGTCATGTTATACCCTCCATATACTTAGGTCATTGTGTTTGTTTTAGTATTACAGCTCAGCTCCAATGTCAGACAGGATAGGGGTCTCTTTTGTAATTTCTGGCAGCCCCTTTATCTAAAGCAGGAAGACCCCTTGCTTCTTCACCAATAGACCGAGTGGTCTTGGTCCCTACTATGTGGTTAGACCAGAACCAGATGCCGTGAGCCAAGGCTACAATAACTCCATCGTGTTTCAGGATCCTCTATGGATGTTTTATCAGAAAACATTTTCCTTTATTGACCAACTTTATCCCTTTATCAGCAGATCAAAGGCTACATGACTAAGATTATCATCATTTTGTGGGCACAGTCAATGTTTCACAATTATTATAATCCCTTTAGTATTTGGATTGTAAAGTCTCAGAAAGAACAGAATGTTCCTACTACCACCAATGTGTCATTGTATATCAGAGTCACCCCCGGCATCCTGGTTCAGCAAATCATCAATAGAATTTACCCAAATGTGCTCCCGAATGTGCTCAGGGGTACTAAACTTTCATTGTCAGCCATCCTAATTCTCTTGTCACGTGGTCACTTAGAGGCAGAGGGGTGTCTACTAAAAAAAAGGCACCCATGGCAAAACTGATGAGACGTGATAAGCACCCCTAAAAGCTCAGAACCCCATCCCCAAATGAAGACAGACACGACTTGTACTGTAAATGGGTGGGGGGTAGACCACGGGTATTTATTTATAAATAACACATAATTTAAGGCATTTCAAACCAATGACAAAGTATGTGCAGTAAGCACTGCTGCCTCCGGCAAGCATGAGCGGCACAAACCCGCCATATGTGCAACTTTGCTCCATAACCGCCAGCTCAGTGGCGTAGCTATAGAGGTCGCAAGAGTCGCAATTGCAACCGGGCCCCCCTGCCACTAAACTATGTGTTGTCTTCTCCTTGCTGCCCATAGCTTCATCGCCGGGTCACACAGACCCATCCATGCAGCTCTGCAAGGAAGAAAAGTGCTTAAGGGTGAGTGCCCGGGGCGTACGTTCATGATTCACCTTTGCAAAGGCCCGCCCCCATGGCCGGTGGCCCCGCCCCGATGGCCCCGCCCCTGTCATCTGCAGTCTCCTCATGGAGAGTCAAAATAGAGATAAGGAAGGAGGAGGGGCTGGGTACAGGAAGAGGAAAAGCCCCCTGCCCCTCCTCCTCAGTGTATACCCAGGAGGCTCCAGTTGGACCTAATAAAAAAAAGAATTTGCCTTAAAGGGGTACTCCAGTGGAAAACATTTTTTTTTTAAATCAACTGGTGCCAGAAAGTTGAACAGATTTGTAAATTACTTCTATTTAAAAATCTTATTCCTTCCAGTACTTATTAGCTGCTGTATAATACAGAGGAAGTTCTTTTCTTTTTTAATTTCTTTTCTATCTGACCACAGTGCTCTCTGCTGACACCTCTGTCCAAGCCAAGAACTGTCCGGACAGTCTGGACAGTTCCTGACATGGACAGAGGTGTCAGCAGCACCGTGGACAGACAGAATAAAATATTTCAAAAAGAAAAGAACTTCCTCTGTAGTATGCAGCAGCTGATACGTACTGGAAGGAATAAGATTTTTAAATAAAAGTAATTTACAAATCTGTTTAGCTTTCTGGCGCCAGTTGATTAAAAAAAGAAAAAAATGTTTTCCACAGGAGTACCCCCTTAAAGGGGTACTCAGCAGCCCCAGTGTTTGGAACATTTTGTTCCGAACTCTTGGAGCGGGCGCGGGGGTTGTGACGTCACTGCCACGCCACTTATGATGTCACACCACGCCCCCCTCAATGCAAGTCTAGATGCATTCTCGATGCACGCCCCCTCCCATAGACTTCATTAATGGGTGTGGCGTGATGTCACGACCCTGCCGCCCGCTGGGTGCTGCAAAGAGATCGTGGAGGGCTCAGCGCCCGGACCCCCTGTGACCAGACATCTAATGGATAAGGGATAAGATGTCTAGGGGCAGAGTAGAGGGGCCCACTCTACCTTCAAAGTCTTATCTACATGATTCCAGCCATTTGAAGGCTCTGCAGATATGTATAGAGCAGAGGTCTCCAAACTGTGGACCTCCAGATGTTGCAAAACCACAACCCCAAGCATGCCTTAAAAGCAAATGGCTGTCCGGGCATGCCAGGAGTTGTAGTTTTGCAACATCTGGAAGTCCACAGTTTGGAGACCACTGGTAGAGAAATTTCTTACCTGCTATAGGTAATGAAACAGCACAGCTAGTATTTTAGGGAGGGGTGTGTGGTGTCCCGGTACAGGACCTGGTCCTGTCCCTTTGTCTAAAGTCCCTTCAGCCAGAGTCCCTCCATGCCAATATGGCTCTCCTGTAGGACTAACACCTAGTCGCCTCATATAAATGCTATTTAATGTATTTATATATATATTTAGTATGTTATATAGGAATACCTCTGTATAGGACCTTAGAGGTCACGTGCCTTTAATTAAAATGCACTATGGTTTAAGGACCTTTGGGTCATGTGATACCCAGAGTTCACTGGGTCAGGACTGACAGGTTCTGCTGACCAATGAGCTTTGTCCCACTCCCTTAATATATAAGGGTCTGCAGCCACTAAATTCGCCCGCTTAGTCCCGAATTATCAGAGAAGCACAATCATCTCATCAGCATCATTAATTCATCTAGGCCAAGGCCTGTAAGAATCTGCAGCCACTAAGCTCAAACTACTGAATCCTGTGTGACTACTAGAAACTAAAATCTCCTCAAAATAGTAGCACAGTGGCTAGCACCAAAGCTCATTGATCCCAGAGTCCCAGCAAACCTGTGAGGAACATTTATCCCGATTCTCTCTCTCAAAGACTGCGATGTTCCATGCCATTGCATAAAATATACAGTAAAGTTACTTCAAGTTTATAAAATCTGCGGTGGACATTCTGTTATTTCTTCCTGCCATTTTTGGGACGGTTGGCGGTAGGATTATTACATTGAGGAAACTTCACCCTGGCGTCACGACAATTAAGGGTTAACACCAATATACCCTACACTATCACCGCAACACCCCAGACACCAGTACTCTCTCCCAAGACACCACAGGTAGATGCCACCACTTCTGGGTTTTGCCTTAAAGTAAGACATTTAGGGGGAGATTTATCAAAACCTGTCCAGAAGAAAAATTGCTGAGTTGCCCATAGCAACCAATCAGATCACTGCTTTCATTTTTAACAAGGCTTCTGCAAAATTAAAGCAGCGATCTGATTGGTTGCTATGGGCAACTGGGCAACTTTTCATCTGGACAGGTTTTGATAAATCTCCCCCTTACGGCCCATTCACAGGATATGCCATATCTAGGACCCATTCCTATCTCAAGATTCAGACCCCTATCGCCCTGTTCCGGCCTAATGGGTAGAAGCCACATCTACAATTTCATTCATTTATGGCATATTATATTGTGGACGGGTATGGAAGGGCAGATGTTATTAACCCTTTGTGATTGTGACGCCAGGGCGTGGTTGTCCTGTACACCACCCGAGGTATAGCATATGATTCCTGGGCCAGGCATGGGGCAAATAATCACTCCGACGCAAGGTTACGGAACAGTGGCTCTGTACTGATGCAGACAAGGTGTCACAGTCTATACAGCTCAGTTCAGCACCAAGGAGACGCAGGGCGAACTTAGGGAAACTTATCGGATTGATGGGACTTGTAGTTGTAATTGACTTGACTGAGGCAGCCACGCTTGAATTAAGTAATTGACAGACTTGACTATCTTGACTGGACTTTCTGTAGTTTCCCTTCTGGTTTGGTTCCTACTTTGCAGCTTTGACTTTTACTACAGGTGAAGGGTTAACTTGCAGTAGAAGCGTGGGTGCAGGA
Source organism: Hyla sarda (assembly GCF_029499605.1). Taxonomy (NCBI): domain Eukaryota; kingdom Metazoa; phylum Chordata; class Amphibia; order Anura; family Hylidae; genus Hyla; species Hyla sarda. The sequence continues at coordinate 286,583,153 of NC_079194.1, read as the reverse complement.
CTAGGCCTCAGGCCTCCTTCTGGATCACACAGACAAACTCCTCAGCTCTTCACTTCACTGTACCTCAGCTAGATCTCAGGACTAGAACTCACTAGCTGAACCCTGACCTATATAATGGGGACAGTTTAGAGAGATCCCATTGGTCACCTGTTCACCTTCCATACTCCCCTTGACAACAGGGTTACTAAGAACATTATGCAAAGTGACAAACACCTCAAAAGAATAACCAACATATGACCTGAGAGTTTATAGTCCTTAGAAGGGATGTGGGCCCAGAGGAACACTGAAATAGAAGCCACCACACAGGACGGGCAGGCGTACAGAGCAACAGATTCTGTACTGGGCCACCACAATATCCTAACAAACATATCATATCCTGTAGATTTGCAATAAATTCCCCAATTGGACTTGTTTCAGACGTCTACTGTGCCCCTCATAGGTTCTCCAGTAGGAAGGAACTTTTACTTGTTTGCGAAGATTAGTCCTTTATACTATTTCCATCTCAAAAAAAAAAAAGGGCATCTTAGTCTTCCAGACCGGAACTTAGTCAAGGAAATGCAGATAAAACGTGAAATATGGGACAAGCCATGAACAACACATCCAGATAAATATCAGCAATAGCAGAGTAATAAACTAGTATCAGCAGTGCTGCCTACCGTGCGCAGTGTAATAGTGTTACTATTACTGCAATAAATGACGGACCTGGTGACCTCCCTTAGGTTAGGCTGCCCATACATCTTAAATACCCTTATTGGTTGGGCATGTCACCTTGATCTACAATTACACTTAAAGGGGTACTCCGTTTGAAACATCTTATCCCCTATCCAAAGGATAGGGGATAAGATTTTAGATTGGGGGGTCCCACCGCAATCTCTGGGCTGGCAGCGGTGGCGTCCGGAACACGGAAGCTTGCAGCTTACGCAGTCGTGATGCTCCCTCCCAATAGACATGAATCGAGGGGGCGTAGCGTGACGGCTGGTACACAGCCGTCACGCCTCCTCCCATAGATGTGAATGGAGGGGGCGTGGCGGCCCACATCGCCAGTCATCGGGCAGGAGTGGAGTTCGCTCCGAACATCAAATGACAGGGGTGCCGGCCCGGAGATTGTAGGGGTTCCCAGTGGCGGGAGCCCCACGATCTAACACTTTATCCCCTATGCTTTGAATAGGGGATAACATGTTTCCAACGGAGTACCCCTTTAATCTTCTGTATTGTCCATGTACACTCACTAGCCAATTGCTTATTGATACAAATAGCTAATAAGCCAATCACATGGCAGCAACTCAATGCATTTAGGCATGTAGACGTGGTCAAGTCAACTTGCTAAAGTTCAAACCGAGCATCAGAATGGGGAAGTGACTTTCAACATGGCATGGCTGTTGGTGCCAGACTGGCACAGTATTTCAGAAATTGATGATCTACTGGGATTTTCATGCACAATCATCTTTACAGAGAATGGTCAAAAAAAATAAAAAATATCCAGTAAGTTGTTTGGAGAAATAAATGCCTTGTTGATGTTAGAGAAGAATGGGCAGACTGGTTCAAGATGGCAGAAAGGCAACAGTAACTCAAATAACCTTTAGGGGGGTAGAATATAATTTCTGTAAACACACCACTTCGAACATTAAAGCAGATGGGCTACAGCAGCAGAAGACCACCACAACGGGTGTCACTCCTGTCAGCTAAGAAAAGGAAACTGAAGCTACGATTCACACAGGCCCCAAAATTAGACAATGGAAGACTGGAAAAACGTTGTCTAGTCTGATAAGTCTCGATTCCAGAGTCAGAATTTGGTGCAAACAACATAAAGCCTTATCCATCCTGCCTTGTATGAGCGGTTCAGGCTGGTGGTGGTACACTGGTGTAATGGTGTGGGGGAAATTTTCTGGGCACACTTTGGGCCCCTTACTACCAATTAATCATGGTATAAACACCACAGCCTACTAGTGTTGCTCGCGAATATTCGCAATTCGAATATTATTCGCGAATATCGCATATTCGCGAATTCGCGAATTTCGCGAATATAGCGCTATATATTCGTAATTACGAATATTCGTTTTTTTTTTTTTTTTCTTCACAGTACACATCACAGTGATCATCCCTCTCTGCTTCCAGCTTGTGTGGTGTAAAGAAGGCTGTAATACTACTATGTGAGACTGGCGTGCGAAAATTCGCATATGCGAAAATTAGCATATGCTAATTTTCGCATATGCGAATTTCCACATATGCTAATTTTCGCATGTGCGTATTTTCGCATGCGCGAAAATAAAACGAGGATATAACGAATATGCGAATATTCGCGAATATATGACGAATATTCGTCCATATATTCGCGAATATTCGCGAATTCGAATATGGCCTATGCCGCTCAACACTACAGCCTACCTGAGTATTGTTACTGACCATGTCCATCCCTTTATAACCACAGTGGACCCATCTTCTGATGATACTTCCAGCAGGATAATGCCCCATGTCACATGACATCATCTCATACAGGTCACTGGATCTCATCCAATAGATCACCGTTGGGATGTGGTGGAACCGGAGATTCTTATCATGGATGTGCAGCTGACAAATCTGGATCAACTATGGGATATCATCATGTCTATATGGAGGAACTGTGTGATGTCATCACGTCCATATGGAGGAACTGTGTGATGTCATCATGTCCATATGGTGGAACTGTGTGATGTCATCATGTCCATATGGTGGAACTGTGTGATGTCATCATGTCCATATGGAGGAAATGTATGATGTCATCATGTCCATATGGAGGAACTGTGTGATGTCATCATGTCCATATGGTGGAACTGTGTGATGTCATCATGTCCATATGGAGGAACTGTGTGATGTCATCATGTCCATATGGAGGAACTGTGTGATGTCATCATGTCCATATGGAGGAACTGTGTGATGTCATCATGTCCATATGGAGGAAATGTATGATGTCATCATGTTCATATGGAGGAACTGTGTGATGTCATCATGTCCATATGGAGGAAATGTATGATGTCATCATGTTCATATGGAGGAACTGTGTGATGTCATCATGTCCATATGGAGGAACTGTGTGATGTCATCATGTCCATATGGAGGAACTGTGTGATGTCATCATGTCCATATGGAGGAACTGTGTGATGTCATCATGTCCATATGGAGGAACTGTGTGATGTCATCATGTCCATATGGAGGAACTGTGTGATGTCATCATGTCCATATAGACCGAAATCTCTGAGGAATGTGTCCAGCACCTTGTAGAAAATAGGCGATGAAAAATAAAGGCAAAAGGGGTTCTAGCCTGGTAAGGTGTGCAAGGTGTGACCAGTACAGTGTACAGTGACTAGTGAGTGTATATTAGATGGATCTGTATCCAAAAAACAGCAAATTCAATAATGGGTGAAGATCTCCAGACACCTTGGTGCGATCTCCCACAATCCCATGTGATCTGTTGCGCTGATTTTTACCTGCTGTGTTCACCTTCTGTATATTGGTCTGTAAAACGCCTCAGAAATAGTAAGTGTGAATTATCCTCAATTATCAGGCAGCTGTTTATTACTCGGCCATAATGGAGGCGTCTTATATGGCGACAGGACAGATGGATTTCCCACTAGATTCCCAGTAGTAAGTGAGCTGTAGTTGTCACTTTTCACATGTCAGGTTTTGTAGGTGTTTGCAGGTACCTTCCCCATCACTTGTAAAGCAGATCAGAAGCAGTAAACCTCACTCACGGAATTGTGTGCTGTACAGTGTGTTTACTGTGGCCCCAATAAGACCTGGTAGGTGCCAGATTATCAAAATGGTCTTAGATAAGTATGTAAAATGGCAGAGTCCTTTCAGAACTGCTTATCTGTTCTTGTCTTCCCTACGGCTATGAGATTATGTGGATTATTGGATGAAGGATTAAAGGGGTACTCCGGCGCTTAGACATCTTATCCCCTATCCAAAGGATAGGGGATAAGATGCCTGATCGCGGGAGTCCCGCCGCTGGGGACCCCCGTGATCTTCCACGCGGCACCCCGTTTGTAATCAGTCCCCAGAGCGTGTTCGCTCCGGGACTGATTACCGGCAACTACAGGGCGGGCGGCGTGTGACGTCACGCCCCTGCCCCCGTGTGATGTCATGCTCCACCCCTCAATGCAAGCCTACGGGAGGGGGCGTGACAGCTGTCACGCCCCCTCCCGTAGGCTTGCATTGAGGGGCGGAGCGTGACATCACACGGGGGCGGGGGCGTGACGTCACACGCCGCCCGCCCTGTAGTCGCCGGTAATCAGTCCCGGAGCGGGTTCAGGACTGATTACAAACGGGGTGCCGCGTGCAAGATCACAGGGGTCCCCAGCGGCGGGACGCCCGCGATAAGGCATCTTATCCCCTACCCTTTGGATAGGGGATAAGATGTCTAAGCACCGGAGTACCCCTTTAAAGATGTGTTCCCCAACCTGTGGATATCCAGAATAATGGAGGTTGTAGTTTTGCAACAGCTGGAAACCTACAGGTTGCAGAACTTTGGATAAAAAATTATTCTTACATTGACTTCTATATTTCTATGATCATATGATACCCTATTGTATGTGATAGTCTAGCAGCTACTAGCTTTCATTTAAAGCGGTACTCTGGTGGAAAACCTTTTTTTTTAAATCAACTGGCTCCAGAAAGATAAACAGATTTGTAAATTACTTCTATTAAAAAATCTTAATCCTTCCAGTACTTTTTAGGGGCTGTATACTACAGAGGAAATGCTTTTCTTTTTGGATTTCTCTTCTGTCATGACCACAGTTCTCTCTGCTGACCTCTGCTGTCCATTTTAGGAACTGTCCAGAGCAGCATATGTTTGCTATGGGGATTGTCCCCCTGCTCTGGACAGTTCCTAAAATGGACACCAGAGGTCAACAGAGAGCACTGTGGTAGTGACAGAAGAGAAATCCAAAAAGAAAAGCATTTCCTCTGTCGTATACAACCGCTAATAAGTACTGGAAGGATTAAGATATTTTTTTATAGAAGTAATTTACAAATGTAATAATAAATGAAAGAGCACGTACGTGCACACACCGCTCGGCGGAGATAGCTGTGTCTCGGGGTCCGGTTCAAGGGTTGCTGGGTCTCAGCATCAGCGCAGGTGTATGGCGCTCGGAGGCCTCCGAGCGCCATACACCTGCGCTGATGCTGAGACCCAGCAACCCGTGAACCGGACCCCGAGACACAGCTATCTCCGCCGACCGGTGAGTGCACGTACGAGCTCTTTCCTTTATTACTAATTGATATTTCATGAACTAGGTTTTTCGAGGTGTGAAGGTGAAGTTGCCTCTTGTGTGCTCTCCCCTTTCCTGCCTTACTATTATTCAATTTACAAATCTGTTAAACTTTCTGGCACCAGTTGATTTAAAAAAAAAAAAAAAAAAAAAAAAGTTTTCCACCGGAGTACCCCTTTAAGGGGTAATCCAATTTTGGCGGGACAGTCCTGATTTGGGGACTCTTTCCTGTTTTCCCACTTATCCCTACTTCTGTCCAGCTTACATTTCTGGCCCCTATACTGCCTCTATATAGCATTAGATGTCAGCCCCTATACTGCACCCAAAAATCTATATGGGGGACAGTTAGGGTTGCCACCTTTCTTGCAAAATTAAAAATTTAAAAATACCGGCCATGCTAATTTGCATAATTAATTATATATGCGTGACATCACAGGATACACATATGCGGGGGGAAATTTTGTCCTATTCTGACCCCTATAGCTGTTTTATTTCTCCTTATACGGACTCATTTGAACCCTGTGAACCAGCTGTTTACCAGCACTCGTACCTGCATTGCTGTACAATTACTATTGGCGGTGTACGGTATGGCATCGTAGTCCCATTCAGCCGAATGGGACAAAGCTGCAGTACCTTCCATCGCCATTATTAAAATTACAGATACGAGCACCGCTAAAAATTGAAGGGGCTGTGGTGTTTGGACCAAAAGGCTAATCTTCTGGGCTGCCAAAAGTCAAACTCACACCAATGTAATACTGACGCTTTATTCTGAAGCCTATAGATTTATAACCCCTTTAACGCTAGGGCTACGTTGCAATTTTGGCCACAACATGTCCTGCGAGTGGCTGGTATCACAGCTAATGTAAGTGAATGTGGTTGTGTTGTGGCATCTAAGGCCCCTTTCACACTACAGGTATCATCCTGCTTTTTTACTGCTGTTATTTTACAATAACGGATGAAAAAAAATAATAATGGATGCAATAATAGGTAATAACGGATGACAACTGATGGCTTTTAAATGTCCGTTATTTTTTATGGTTTTTTTTTTTCTTCGAAAAACCTGATGTTGTTCATCCGTTATCATCCGTTAGTACCAGTTACATCAGTTTTTTTTTTAATCCGGTTTTTGAACCCTTTTTTTTGTAAAATGGTACTTAACATGCTCAGTACAAAAAAAACGGATGTTAAAAAAATGAACAATAACGGATGATAACGGATGTTTTTTTTTTTTAACATCCGTTTCCCATAGACTTTAATGTTAAATTCTAACAGCCGTTTTTTCACCATTATTTTTGCCGGACCAAACATTTATGCATGCACCGTCTTTTGTACCGGCAAAAATAACGGACATTAGTAAAAACTGATGCAAAAGGATGGTCAAAAAATCCCATTGACCTGAATGGGATTTTTTTGACAGCCGTTTTCAGGACTTTTTAACCTGTAGTGTGAAGGGGTCTAACCCGAGAGTCATCAGATATCTATTCGGCGTGGGTTTTTCGCTGCAGCCTGACAATATTCACTTTCATTTGTTGCAATGCAGGCCGCACAACACTGCGACTGGTGTTTGGGTCATTACAATATAGAAATCTGATTACTAGTGCCGTCAGTGTTTTTACATATGAAGTTGTATTTGTGACATAAATCAGTATTGTCCACTAGAGGGCATCACAGAGGCATCCAATCTCCTGTCCAATCATCCTGCCGTCATGTAGCAAAAATAAATTGTATTGGCTTCTATTATATTTATGTTGTTTTTCTGGCAATATCTGGTATGATTCTGGATAGATTCTGTTTTAGGATCATAAGGGAAGATTAATTAAAGGGGTATTCCAGGAAAAAACTTTTTATATATATATCAACTGGCTCCAGAAAGTTAAACAGATTTGTAAATGACTTCTATTAAAAAATCTTAATCCTTTCAGTACTTATGAGCTTCTGAAGTTAAGGTTGTTCTTTTCTGTCTAAATCCTCTCTGATGACACCTGTCTCGGGAACCGCCCAGTTTAGAAGCAAATCCCCATAGCAAACCTCTTCTAAACTGGGCGGTTCCCGAGACACGTGTCATCAGAGAGGACTTAGACAGAAAAGAACAACCTTAACTTCAGAAGCTCATAAGTACTGAAAGGATTAAGATTTTTTAATAGAAGTAATTTACAAATCTGTTTAACTTTCTGAGCCAGTTGATGTAGAAAAAAAAGTTTTTATCCTGGATAACCCCTTTAAAACCTGTGCAAAGGAAACGTTGCCCAGTTGCCCATAGCAACCAATCAGCTCGCTTCTTTCATTATTAAAAAGATCTGTGAAAAATGAAAAAAACAATCCGATTGGTTGCTATGGGCAACTGGGAAATTTTTCATCTGCATAGGTTTTGATAAATCTCCCCCAAAAAGGTAAATTTTTTTTAATTTTTTTATTTATCTAGTTGTGTTCTGTTGCCTGTTGGAACCTGCAATGGGGGGGGGGGGGGGGGGGGGGGGGGGGACACGTTTCCCCATTAAAATGTACGATTACATGGTGCCCATTGAAATATTAGCCATGCCAAGTCATTCAAAGTGCTCCTTCCATTCTATGCAAGCATAAGACCTGGACTGTTAGTGGGAAATGCCGCACCCCGAACCCCCTAGGACAGTGGTCTCCAACCTGCGGACCTCCAGATGTGCAAAACTACAACCCCCCAGCATGCCCGGACAGCGTTGGCTGTCCGGGCATCCTGGGAGGTGTAGTTTAGCAACATCTGGAGGTCCGCTTGTTGGAGACCACCGCCCTAGGACATTTAAAGCCCCCCAAATCCTTTCTGTTCTGGCTCATAGGAGGGCATCCCAAGCAGGTACCACCTCCTGTGAGATATCTATATACCTTATTACCTTATAAAAAAATGTTTATATCAACTGGCTCCAGAAAGTTAAACAGATTTGTAAATTACTTCGATTAAAAAAATCTTAATCCTTCCAATAATTATCAGCTGCTGAAGTTGAGTTGTTGTTTTCTGTCTGCCAACAGTGCTCTCTGCTGACATCTCTGCTTGTCTCGGGAACTGATCAGAGTAGAAGAGGTTTGCTATGGGGATTTGCTTCTAAACTGGGCGTTTCCCGAGACATGTGTCATCAGAGAGCACTTAGACAGAAAAGAACAACTCAACTTCAGCATCTCATAAGTACTGAAAGGATTAAGATTTTTTAATAGAAGTAATTGACAAATCTGTTTAACTTTCTGGAGCCAGTTGATATAAATATATATATATATATATATATATATATATATATATAAAGTTTTTTTTCCTGGATAACCCCTTTAAGGCCTATAGAATAGGGTGGTCTTCATAGGACAAGCCCTTTAACACTAGGCCAAGGATTAACATTATAATAAGTCCTTCTAAAATAATATTGACAGTATAATTGCCCTTTTTGTTGTTTACAAGAACTTAACGTATAATTGTTTCCACTCAACCCTAAAAAATACCTCCTCTATTACCTTCTATGTGAACAGGGTCGGGTGTGAAGATGGGCACTGTCGGCTTAGATCCTTTGGGAACATGACTCTTTGGTCTTTCTTTTTGAGCTTTTTATGTTTATTTTGTGGACTCTTTGAGAGCGAGTCGGCTACAAAGACCTGTGAGAAAAAAAAAAAGTCAGGGAATAAGGAATTCTCATTCTCTAGGAGGTTTTCATTCTGCACAAGTACAAAGTTTCTTTGTAGTTCATGTAAACATTTGTATGGTTTGCAGGATCAGAGATAGGGTGTGATAAAGAAGGTTATGGTCTTTGCCCATGAATGGGCTTGGAATAAGTAACAGGTAAGTGTTTTCCCATGGACATACAGATGAAGAGGTGATGATCCTGCTTCGTTTCTTCATTGTCATTGTGGTGGCCCAGTACGGGATGGTGTTTCCCATACTTCTCCTGCTCTGTCAGGCAGATTCTCTCCATGTCCCCAGGGCCCCCTTTATGTATTATCCCCTGTGTATTTGTGATATTAATAATGTACTGTTTCTTTAATTGTTATACCATGTGATTGTTACCCAGGAGGCACTAGTGACCAGGTGACCCCCCCCCCCCCCCCCAAGTGACCTATGGGCTCCTTGCACAGCCCTCCCTATATAACCAGGGGAGCGGCTGCAATCTCTCTCTTAATTCCTGAGGTCCAGTGCAGTCGTCTCTGTGTGTGTGTCCGGAGCATTGGAGGCCTCAAGCCTGAAGTCTGCAGCCACCGGTCAATTGCAAGTAAGCCAAAGCCATCTAATTGTCGGTCATCACGTCAGTCAAGTCAAGTCTACTGTTTAGTCATGGTGGCATGCACCAAAGTCAGTCTAACTACTGCAAGTCCCAGCAAGCCTGCGAGATCCCCCTGTGTCACTGGTCACCTCCTTGGGATATTGGCTGTACTGCATAGACTGTGTCATCTGTCTACCCTCAGTAAAGCTACTGTTTGTCCATAACTTGGCGTCAGTGTCTTCATTGTCCCCGTACCTAGCCCAGGACCAGCGGTAATACCTTCTGGTGGTTAAGGCTAAACCACGCCCTGGCATCACAACAAGAAGGGGTTAATAACATCTGCCCCTTGGGTTATAACATCTACCCTGCACCTCACAACCCGAGGTCACATCATTGTGAAAGCTCCATGGCATTGCACTGTCAAGCTTTTTTGTCTGATCAAAGGCTCCGCATTTACGGCCAACTAATAGCCCCTTGGGACCCCAGTCCGACACCTCTCATGTTTACTGAATGTGAATGAGGGATAAACGAATTAGTTAAGGAACTGGCCACTGTAATACCCTAAACTATCTGCTCCTTGGAAAGTCACATCCATTAGAGCTGTGCCATTAAATAAGATGGATCGTTCACCAGTCGACAGGTATCTGCACTTGGTTGTGAAGGAAAAATTCTTGGCAGTCCATTACCCCTGACACCTTCAGAAACACAAAACTGCTTCAAAGTTAGCACCTTACTTGTGAACAGTTCATTGCTCCTCTTTAACACCTTAGATAAATGTTCATGAAATTTCGCCAGTAAAAGTTCATTGTATGGTGGGACCATCACAGAGGTAACACCTTAGATAAATGTTAATGAAATTTCGCCCATAAAAGTTCATTGGGAGATGGACCATTCCTGGGGTGCGAGGAGACATTACGTCTCACACATAGACAAAGGTGATACAATATATGGCTGGTTATCTGCTGACTTCAGACTACAGACCGTGGGGAGGACTTGTTAAATGTTCTTTCATCTCTATGTTGTTATATCTGGCGCAGGAGCCTTATGATATGTAGGTTCCGGGACATAGTTGAGTAATAAAGACCCCTCGGAAGAAGTGTGAGGTGATTCCAAGGAAAAGCCTAAAGAAAATCTCTTATAAAATCAACTCTACCATTCTGCAAATGTTCCCTGTACAGAAGTTGGTGAGTTCATACCCTGGCGGTGTCAGTAAATTGGACCTTAGCAGAACCCTAGTCAGTGTGGGATATCTCCAAGTCTCAAGTTTGTCATATCTAATAGCAAGTCAATCCAAGTGGGTCCCAACAAGGCCACAGGGCTCCGACAGGTTACACTGCATCCCTTCTACTCTGCTCTGTAATGGGAGTATTGTACCATCTGATCCAGCCTCAGTAAAAAGACAGTTATCCATAGCCTGGCATCAGTGTATTTATTGCCCCGCGCCTGGCCTAGAAGAAGCGGTCTCCACCTCGGACCATGTAGGTCAATGGTGCCTGGCTAGACATATTTTCCCTATCCAAAGGAGGGGGTGGGGCGTGACGTCACGAAGGGCATGGTCGGGACCTCACAATCACGGCCTCCAGCTCCGAGCACTCTGAACAAAATGTTCAGAATGCTGGAGCACCGGAGTACCCCTTTAACAGCTCCCACTTCCAGTCCACTTGCACCTAAGCGCGGAAGGGCTGGCAGCGTCTCCGATCCAAGGCAGCACAAATCAAGAGGAAAAAATATAAGGGGAGATTTATCAAAACGTGTCCATTGGAAAAGTTGCTAAGGCGCCCATAGCAACCAATCAGATCGCTTCTTTCATTTTTGAAAAGTGAAAAATGAAAGAAGCGATCTGATTGGTTGCTATGGGCAACTCAGCAACTTTTCCTCTAGACAGGTTTTGATAAATCTCCCCCATAGTGTGGTACGACAGGAACAACAATTTCAACCAATAAGCAACATACAGGACAAAAATGCTGATACATTATGGGGCGGTATGACCCTTAGTCTTGGCTTGACTAAGGGCCATACCGACCCAAAACGCATGCTTTTTTGTTCTGGATGTAAATACAATTTCATTTCTACAAATGTAATTGTGATGGAATTAGGTTTATAAAAGTCTAAAAAGTCTATAAAGATTCTGTTCCAATAAGATATAGTGAAGAAAATAACATAAGTGTCTAACACTGCAGTACTCCTTTAATTAGACACTAGTAAATCCGGCTCTAATGATAATTGGAAAAAAATTACTAAGTTGCGAAAAAACTAAAGATCACGAGATGAGACGCACTAAGGAAAAAAAAAACATATACCACCCAAATAATCTCTGAAAAGTGCTGGAGGGGATAGACCTCAGTCTGGAAATCAGTGGTGGTCTAAGATCAGATACAGTGATGGAAAAAAGTATTTGATCCCCTGCAGATTTTGTACCTCTGACAAAAAAGTGATGAGAAGTGATTAGGCTATAATTCTAAGATTTCTTCCAAAGGATAGATGTCTAATTGCGATCTCCGCTGTAGCACCCCAGTCATCCGGTGCATGGAGCGAGCTCCACTCTGTGCCGCATGACTGGCAACTACAGCCGCCACGCCCCCTCCATTCATGTCTGTGGGAGGAAGCATGACGACTACGTACTAGCCTGCATGTCCCCTCCCATAGACATGAATGGAGGGGGCGTAGCGAGAAGCCACTGTGGTGTCCCAATACCGTATTGCATACCGTACCTTGTATGGTGGTCCCCAAAGTCAGAGTCCCCACGTTCAGGTAGGGTCCCCCAGTTGGGACAGCCCCTAGTCGCTTCTCCTCTATTCTAATTCTATAATGTTTATATGTGTATATATTTAATAATAATGTGTATATTTAATATGATGTATAGTATGCTTACCTTGTTAGCGTCGCAGGACCTTCAGTCATATGACCATGTTAATTCCTCTATGGTATATTGGAGGACCTTTGGGGGTCCTTGGGTCATATGCTACCCATAATTCTGTGTAAAGGTGATTGACAGAAGTATTGGACCAATTAGCTCTAGTCCAGCCCCTGCCCATATAAGGGAGCTGTAGCCAACTATCGCTCTCTTGGGTTGCTGCTCTCGTGGATGCCGGACTACCAGGACGGATCTGCGCAACTTTCAAAGACACGCTAGGCCAGAAACCTACCGGCCTCAGCCTAAACTAAACCGTGAGTTCTAAACTAATCCCCGCTAAAGCTAGCGTGACTACTGGACCACAACTAAATCCCCTAAATCCAGTGGAACAGCGTATATTAGTCTAAGGACTCTAAAACGCTTAAGGTGCCAACCTTTGTCAAACCCTAAGAGACTTTGCTTGTATAGAGACTGTTCCTGTTATGAAGCTTGCATAAAATCTTCAGTAAAGTTCCAACTGTTTTCAGCAAACTCTCCGGTTGTGGACATTATTCTATACCTCCCTATCACTCTTGGGAAGGGTGGCGGTAGGACAAACATTACAGAGGAGCCCTCACCCTGGCGTCACGAATAGAAAGGGTTAACCAGACACCCTTTAGTCACTGCACAGCTACACCCCATATACCCTACTCCCCCAGGCTATCACACCACGAACACAGAAGCTCCAAGCTTCTGTGTTCCGGATGCCACCGCTTCCGGTCCGGAGATCACGGGGGTCCCCAGCAGCGGGACCCCAGTGATCGTACATCTTATCCCCTATCCTTTGGATATGGAATAAGTTGCTTTCCCAAAGCGCACTTCTATATATTTTATGCAAAATTAAAAGCTGTCATTGCCAATTATTATTGATCTCGCAAAAAAATAAAAAACGACCTCATATGGATCTGTGAAAGGAAAAATTTAAATGGATTAAAAGGTAATCCGTAATCATGTTTTAAAGCCCTTTAAGGGTCAAATATTTATTAGAAGAGAAGCTACCTCCAGTAGGTGGCAGTGCACAGTAAGTTCTTTTCCTTCCAGAGGAGAACTACTAAGCCTACTATAAAAAGGTTAGAAAACAACCCACTAGGCCTCGGAACACAACACATCAATCACCCTTGTCCCCGACATCATCTTGCTGCTATCTTAAGGAAATAAACTCCTGTCAGCTTCCTACACTAACTACTGATAATCTACAAAACATGTCGGCTACCCTCAAAGCCAAAGGGTTGTGACCATACATAATGATAGACTGTATTAGGACCCCATGTAAAAACACTGACCAGTCTATAGACATTGCTCTCTGTGGTTACACACAAGGCTTCCCTGGCTCACACATGTTCCTCCTACTCATAGCCTTTGGCCAATATCGCAGAGAGCACCATCCTGTGTGCCCGCCGCGCCATGTACTTATGTGGGAGGACAAGTCCCTTTAATCATGTCTATGTGACACCAGGTCTATAAATGATGCCAGGCAGATTAATAGCAAATACTGGCAAAACATTCAATGCACGACAAGCGCACGGAACAACAAAGGATCTAAAAAGACACAATGTGACTAATTTTAGATCACAAAGTAATGGCTGGGTTGTTACTGAGCTCCCAAAAATAGATATATACTTTATACACATGCCCACCCACAGGGCACCAGTGACATGGCACTAGAAGACCTGTACAGGCCAAATGAGCTCCAGTATCATCCCATTTGGCTGAGGGTTAATACGCTGAGGTAAATCTTCGGCCTATTGCCACCCTTCCCAGAAACGATAAGTGCGTGCTTAAATGAATGAAGGTCCCCAATAGAGATGAACTTGAACTTGCATAAACTTTACTGAGGTACTTGCGGTACATCCAATTAACAGCAACAGTCTTAGCAATACAGTCTCTATATAGTACGGCAGTGATTCACAGATGCCGAGGACCATTGACTTATCCAAAGGATTATTAGAATTAGGATTGGTGCAGAGATCCATCCGGATTTAGGGGTCAATTTAGGTCCGGTGATCTTGCAGAGTTAACAGGGATTGAGATAACTCACAGTTTTTTAAAGATGGCCGTTGCCGCAAGGCTTGGGCCTAGTCACTGCTGATGACAGCTGTGCAGATCCTCCTCTATCAGCAGCCCACGAGGAAAAATAGCGAGTAATGGCCGCCGCTCCCTTATATGGGCAGGGACTCAAGCTGATGTGGTCCGTCCCATTGGGACCAAGCTCCTGTGGTCCGTCCCATCAGGACCCTAGTGCTCAGAACCCACTTCCTGCTAAAGTCTCTGTGCAGGCGGCGAAAGCGCTGAGCTAGTTCTCTAGAAATCTGGACCATCCTATGGGCGACTCTCCTGATCCTCCGCTGTTTGAGGGGTCTCTGGCTCCTCCACGGCAACAGTCCCCTGAGAGGCCTGCATATGATGCTGCCACAATGGACCAACGGTTCTCTGAACTTTTGGCTGCCTTTACCTCCTGTCAAGCGATTATGGTGTCCAAGGTGGATGAACTGCGACAGGAGACTCAAAAGATACGTGAGCGCACTGAGGAGGTGGAGCGCAGAGTCTCTACCGTGGAGGATACTCTTCATCCTTTGCCGGATCAAGTTGCTTCTCTTCAGCGCCAGGTGACGGGAGTCTTGAGCCGTATGGATTATATGGAGAACTGCTTACGGCGCAATACTATCCGCCTCGTAGGCCTTCCTGAAATGGTGGAAAGTAATGACCCTGTGATGTTCCTTGAAACGTGGCTGAAAGAGATTCTTACAGTGGATACCTTCTCTCCTTATTTTTCGGTTGAACGGGCCCACAGAGTACCAGCTCAGCCTCCTCCCCCTGGGGCTCCTCCGTGCCCTTTCCTGGCGACACTTCTCCACTTCAGGGATAGGGATGCTGTTGTCCGTGCAGTCCGAATCAAGGGGGAGGTGATCTGTGATGGAAACAGAGTGTCCTTTTATCCGGACTTCTCAATGGAGTTACGCAAGCAGCGGGTTCAGTTCACTGAGGTTCGGTCGAAGCTACGTGCAAAGGGCTACTGCTACTCGATGCTGTATCCTGCTCGTGGTGGGATGGCGGGAGGGTTCTGGTTGTTACGCCGAGTGCTCCGGGTCCCTGCTCCTCCCCGGAGCGCTCGCGGCGTTCTCCTCTCTGCAGCGCCCCGGTCAGACCCGCTGACCGAGAGCGCTGCACTGTCACTGCCGGCGGGGATGCGATCCGAGTAGCGGGACGCGCCCGCCCGCGGGTCGCATCCCAATCCACTCACCTGTCCCGTTCCCCGGCTGTCACGTCCCGACGCGCGCGGCCCCGCTCTCTAGTGCGCGCGTGCCGGCTCTCTGAGATTTAAAGGGCCAGTGCACCATTAATTGGTGCCTGGCCCAATCAGTGTCAATTAGCTTCCGTCTGCTCCCTGCATATAAAAACCCACTTCCCCTTCCTGTCCTTGTCGGATCTTGTTGCCTTAGTGCCCTGAGAAAGTGTTTAGTGTGTTCCCAAGCCTGTGTTCCCAGACCTCCTGCTGTTGCCCCTGACTACGACTCTTGCTGCCTGCCCTGACCTTCTGCTACGTCCGACCTTGCTCTTGCCTTGTCCCTGTGTACCGCGCCAGTCTCAGCTGTCAGTGGGGATGAGTCGCTATTGGGTGGAACAACCTGGGGGTTACCTGCCGCTGCAAGTCCATCTCGCTTTGCGGCGGGCACTGGTGAAAACCAGTAACCCCTTAGATTCCGTTCCCCTGGTACGGCCCACGCCATCACCCCACTGACACAGAGGATCCACCTCCAGTGTCCTCGCTGCATACCAGTCCGGATCCTGACACTGGTGTTAGTTGATTAGTTTACTTGGCATTTTTCTAACGTCTCGTTGTAGTTGTATTTAGGGTATAGGTCTACACTGTGTTGGGTCATAGAGTTTTTATTCTGTCCGTTTAGTGCTAGACAGGGAAATTTGGGGAGTGTTTTGTTTATGCTTACTCAAATTTGTTTTTGTGTTTTTTGTTTGTGCCCTGTCTGTTTTTATGTTGGTTGAGTGTGGTGTGTGTGGTCCTGGTGCTCTCTCCTTCCTTGCTCAGGATCTCCCTTGGTCCTTCCTGCCTTCGCACTTACTTGCTTGTAATGATGGGGACGCTCAAAGTTGTTAGCTGGAATGTGCGGGGGTTTAATTCCAAATTTAAAAGGGCCTTATGCTTAGACTTTGTGAAACGTCAGTCTCCTCATATTATATGTCTGCAAGAGACTCATATCACGGACCAAAAGGTTCTTGCCCTTAAAAGGGCCTGGATATCGTGGGGTTATCATGCCTCTTATTCTAACTATGCTCGGGGTGTCTCGGTGTTGATTACTAAATCTTTGCCGTTGGTTGTTTCCCAGGCGGCTTGTGACCACTTTGGGAGATTTGTGGTATTTTACTGTTCTCTAGGTTCCTTTTCCTTTTGTTCTTGTCTCTGTTTATGTGCCTCCTCCTTTTCAGATCTCTGTATTGGAGTTGATTACTAACAAACTGTTTTCTTTTCCTTCTGACCCAGTCCTTTTTATTGGTGACTTTAATGATGCTCCAGATCCCCAGCTCGACCGCATAACTGGCGCCTGGCGCTGGGCATGACTGACCTCTGGAGATGGAAGTGCCCAACTGCGACAACATTTTCCTTTTACTCTGCGGCCCATAGGTCCTTCTCTCGCATAGACCTTGCCCTGGCTTCTGAGGTTGTCCTCCAGGCAGTAAGAGATATTTCCTACACCACTAGGGGGATCTCAGACCACTCAGCTGTACTTCTAGTCCTCAATTTAGGCCCTAGCCCTCCCTCCTGTCTTTGGCACATGCACCCGGGTTGGTTAAGGGCGGAGGCAGTTGTGAAGGCGCTGGGGGTAGCTCATGCTGAATATTGGGAGCATAATGGTTCTCATCCTGATCCCTTAGTTCAGTGGGATGCGTCTAAGGCCACGATATGGGGTGCCTTTATAGCGGGTGTGGCGGGCCAGCGGAAGCTTAGGTCAACTATGGAGGTGGGGCTGCAGGCGGAGGTGAGTGCTTTGGAAGCGGAGTATGTCAGGGATCCCTCCAGATAATGAGAGGGCGTGGGCTAAGGCCCAGAGGTCTCTTTTGGTGGTTCTGCGGGACAGGATCCAGCTGAGGTTGGCAGATAGGGAGGCGGCCCTTTTTCGGGGACAAGAATGGGAAGAGCTAGTAGGCCGGCCGCCTCTATTCTGTGCATCAGGGGTGGTGATGGGGCAGTGGTATCGGATCCTCAAATGATTAACTCCGTCTTTAGAGACTTCTATGCCTCTTTATATTCTGCTCCTGTTAAGCCCTGTCAGGGGGAGATCCTATCTTTCCTACAACACTTGTCCCTTCCCATGCTTAGTCTGGCGCAGGCGGAGGCATTAGATGCTCCTTTTACAGTTGAAGAGGTGAGCCAGGCTGTTCGTGATCATCCTACTGGAAAGACCCTGGGTCTAGCTGGGATGATCAGTGACTGGTACTGGATGAATGAGAAGAGGTTGGCCCCCATTCTCCTTAGATTGTTTTACTCAATGGCTATCAAGGACTCTCTTCCAGACTCTATGAGGGAAGCTTTGATTGTTGTGCTCCCCAAGCCTGGTAAGAATCTGTTGCTACCTGATACTTATAGACCTATTTCCCTTCTTAACGTTGATATAAACATTTTAGCTAGAGTACTGGCTACGCACCTTCACAGTGTCATTACCTCTGTCATTCATCATGACCAAACTGGGTTTATGCCAGGTAGAGCTATCGATGTTAATGTTAAGCCTCCCAGACTTGGTCGGGCTCTCCTCCAGGGCCCTAAACGGCATGGTGGCCTGGCCGCCCCTGATGTCTATAACTATTTTCTTGCCTCCCAAATGGTTTATGCAGTGTGGCGGATCGACCTGGATCTTTCGAATTCTGCTACTGCCTTAGCCGGGGAGCTTACCAACTCACTCTACAGGTACCATACTCACTCTTCTTTTCTCCTTCCCCTTCAGACAATAGCTAAAGTGTGGTCCGTGGTGTCGAGTAAATTTCCGCAACCCCTGATATCTCATAGGGCACCATGTCATGTTCATTTTCCAAACCTACATGGGTTACAGAAAGCCTGCTTCTGGGGCACTCATGGAGTCAAGTTTGTGGTCCACCTGTTTGGAGAGGATCTAGTTTTCTTATGCTTTTCGGACATGAAGGAACATTATGGCATCCCTGGAAATGCCTTTTATAGGTATCTTCAGCTTAGGCATGCGGTTCAGGTGATACTTGGCTCCTTGACATTTACTCCTGCATTTTCTGAAGTGGAACTTCTCCTTGGCACCACGGACCTTTCTAAACCTCTTACTCAGTCTTATGCTCTCCTTCAGTCATTGGGGCCTAGTCCTTTCTCGGAGGCTTATCATAAATTGGTGATTGATATCCCGGACTTGACTGAGTGTCAGTGGAAGGAGGTGGAGGGTTCTTATTATTCCACTGTAGTTTGTAGTAGAGATATGTTGATTCAATTTAGATATGTACTTAGACTGTATTATACTCCTGCTAAATTGAAGCGTATAGGTGTTTCTCCTTCGGATCTGTGTTTTGTTGCTCCTTGGAGGTAGGTACCTTTTTGCATGCTGTTTGGGACTGTCCTGTTGTTGCTCCCTCTTGGAGGGAAGTGATGGGGTTTTTAGCTGATAACTTGGATTTTCCTTTTATACTCTCGCCTGTGGCGAGTTGGGTGTTATTAATGGGGTTGTTTCTAGTTCCCATAGGCACCTACTGACCCGTTTTCTTCTTTTCTGTTGGCGCAAGATTGTGGTCATGACCTGGAAGGATACCTCCTTCTTGTCTAGGTGGCTTGGTCTGGTTAATAGATATGTCCCTTTGTACCAGCCACTGTATGCGAGTCGAAAATGCCCTAAGAAATTTTATAAGGTCTGGACCCCTGGCTCTCACTGGATGTGTCAGCTGACCCCCCAAATAGATTAGTCTCCTAATCCATAGGTCTCCTATGGAATGCTGCGGTTTTCGGGGAGGAGTTGGGGTTGCCGGGATGTGAGCAACTTTGAGTGTCTGTTTTTGTCTGTCTGTGTTGGGCCTTTCTCCAGTTGGGTCTCGGATCAGGCCCTTATAGGCTGAAGGCATGTGCTTTATCCTACCTTGAATCCCTATGTTTGTTGTGATACTGGCTTCTGAGACCTACTGAGACTTACCTACTGGGGACCCCCGCAATATAGCATGCAGCACCCACCTGTTACTGCTCCGGAAGCGCTGGAGGGTCTGGCTCCCGACCACGGGAACGGAAGATCGTGACGTCATGACTCCGCCCCGTGTGATGTCACTCCCCGCCCCCTCAATGTAAGTCTATGGGAGGGGGCGTGATGGCTGTCATGCCCCCTCCCATAGACTTGCATTGAGGGGATGGGGCATGATGTCACACGGGGGCTGAGTCGTGCCGTCACGATCTTCCGTTCCCGTGGTCGGGAGCCAGACCCTCCAGCGCTTCCGGAGCAGTAACAGGTGGGTGCTGCATGCTATATTGCGGGGGTCCCCAGCGGCGGGACCCCCGCGATCCTTTGGATAGGGGGGAAGATGTCTAGGGGTGGAGTACTCTTTTAAAGAAATTAAGACCTGCAATTCATTCACCTGTTCCCATCTGGGACCTTTCTCTGGTTCTGAACAGACTTACGTTTCTTCCTTTTGAACCATTATCGCAAGTGGATCTAAAATGGATTTCGTACAAATTATTATTATTTTTTTTTAAGGAAGTTTATTAAAGGGGTACTCCGGTGAAAATCTTTTTTTTTTTTTTTTTAAATCAACCGGTGCCAGAAAGTTAAACAGATTTGTAAATTACTTCTATTAAAAAATCTTAATCCTTCCTGTACTAATTAGCTGCTGAATACTACAGTGGAAATTCTTTTCCGTTTGAAACACAGAGCTCTCTGCTGAATCACGAGCACAGTGCTCTCTGCTGACATCTCTCTCCATTTTTAGGAACTGTCCAGGGTAAAAGGAAATCCCCATAGCAAACATATGCTGTTCTGGACAGTTCATAAAATGGACAGAGATGTCAGCAGAGAGCACTGTGCTCGTGATGTCAGCAGACAGTTCTGTGTTTCAAATAGAAAAGAATTTCCGCTGTAGTATTCAGCAGCTAATAAGTACAGGAAGGATTAAGATTTTTTAATAGAAGTAATTTACAAATCTGTTTAACTTTCTGGCACCAGTTGATTTAAAAAAAAACGTTTTTCACCGGAGTACCACTTTAAGTGAACAAATGAAAGACAGTGACACAAACGTTCAAACAATGCAGTAAACAACGGCCTGGTAGGCCAAAACATAGGGCAAGTCAGAATAATCAAAAACAGTATGATGCAAAACAGTATAACCAGTATCCTAAAGGAACATTAAATCCGGGAATATACAGTGATGAAGAAGCCATTCAGGTGCCAGGGCAGGGATGTAAAAACGAAGTAGGGAATAGGAGTGGAGCAGGTGAGGGGCAAGGGCCACTCAGGCACCTGGACTGAGGCAAAGTTTTATTTTTAGTGGCTATTACCTGTGCGAAGAAATTGGAAGAATTGCTAGCACCATCTTCTCATGAGCACTATTTAAGAATTCTTCCGGATGAAGTGAGAATTAGAACGGTTCCATCATTTGTTCCAAAAGTGCCTTCCACCAGTAATGTCAATCGGGAATCTGTGCTTCCAGTCTTCTTTCAAGATCCGGTTTCTGGAGGAGAGCAGCATTTTCATTCTCTTGACGTTAAGAGGGCTCTTACCTGTTATCTCTCCAGAACTCAGGAATTCCAGAAAGATGAGAATCTATTTGTTCTATTCTATGGCTCTAGAAAAGGTATGAAGGTGTCAAAGGACACCTTAGGGTGGTGGATAAAGATGGCCATCTCAGAAGCCTATGTAGAAGATGGTAAAGAACCTCCTCATGCTTTGAGAGCGCACTCCACAAGAACAACATCTACTTCCTGGGCGGAGACACAGCGCGTGAATCTGTTGGACATCTGCAACGGCGCGTACTGGACATCTTCGTCTACCTTCGTCAGACATTACAGGCTGGACACTGGCCAGTAACCCAGCCTTCAGAACAATGGTATTGTCTGCAGTTAAGGAAGTCTGTCCCCCCCCCTTGAGTCCGAAGGCAGCACAACTTACCCCCCACCCCCCCAATAAAATTTTATTTGCATGGAGTTAAGTCTTTTTATTACAGAATTGGTTCTGCTACCGGGCTCCCTTTTATCCATATGCATTGTTAATGATTATTAATTGTCTAATTATTTAAATGTTCTAGGTGGGCGGTCCTAGTTGGGAGAAATGGGATCTGAATGTCCATACTGTGCTGCCTTCGGACTCGAAGAAAGAATAATTACGGTAAGTAAAATTACAACTATATTGTGTAGGTTGACATTTGTAGACATTTATATATGTGGTATAACATTATTATGTAGATTTACATTTGTAGATATTTATATACGTGGTATATAAGTTATTATGTAGGTTCACATTTGTAGACATTTATATACGTGGTATAAAAGTTATGTAGGTTCACATTTGTAGACATTTATATATGTGGTATAATATTATTATGTAGATTTACATTTGTGGATATTAATATATGTGGTATGTAAGTTATTATGTAGGTTCACATTTGTAGACATTTATATACGTGGTATAAAAGTTATGTAGGTTCACATTTGTAGACATTTATATATGTGGTATAATATTATGTAGATTTACATTTGTGGATATTTATATATGTGGTATGTAAGTTATTATGTAGGTTCACATTTGTAGACATTTATATACGTGGTATGTAAGTTATTTTGTAGGTTGACATTTGTGGATATTTATATAGGTGGTATATAAGTTATTGTGTAGCTTCACATTTGTAGCACGGAAGTTCAGCCTTTAGCTATGACTCTTACCAAACAATAGCTGCTGACTAACTAAATTAATAAAGACACAACTCCAGGGGGATAGCTTACATGCCTGCGCCGCCACATAACTGCTGCGGGTATCAGATATCAGGTTTGGTTGCTGAGAATGACGGCGGCCAACACTTCAGAGGACTAGTCAGACACCTGTCTTCTTACAGCCGGGCATCAGCTGAGGAAAATCATTATGTAGCAACTTATTATGTAGAACAGAAGGGGCGGCATGTCCATTAACACATCACATACATGCGCCCCGTCCCTCTTCCCAATTTATTTAAGGCTGCAATTCAATCTGATTATCTCTTCCCCCCTCCCCCCACCTGCTGGCTCGTAAGAAGAATTTACGCTGTTGAAATATTAAGCCATTTTGTAACTGGTTAATGATCAGCTGGCGACGCCTGTGATGATATAAAATTACAGATACCGGGAGGAGAGAGATCGCAAATACTTTTCTGCACTGTTACCTTTCACGTGGGTGTCAGGAGGCTGGGTACTACAGGGGTAGATATCTGCTATGACTAATCCTTTACTGAGTTAAATCCTGTATTATACCCCAGAGCTGTACTCACTATTCTACTGGTGAGGTCACTGTGTACATACATTACATTACTTATCCTGTACTGATCCTGAGTTATATCCTGTATTATACTCCAGAGCTGTACTCACTATTCTGCTGGTGAGGTCACTGTGTACATACATTACATTACTTATCCTGTACTGATCCTGAGTTATATCCTGTAGATCTTTTATTAAAATTTCAAACATAACAATAAAAAATTACAAAACATAAACATACCATATCCGACAGAACATATCAATATAGCGAATCATAAAACCAAACACCATAGCATAAAATACAACACCGGTCCACCCCACACTCATTCCTGCACACAAACAAATATATACAATATTTACAAAAGACATATTCCTATAATACCCATTATACCCATACCATACTAATAAACTATATACACTAATTGTCACGATGCCGGCTGGCAGGTAGTGGATCCTCTGTGCCAGAGAGGGATTGGCGTGGACCGTGCTAGTGGATCGGTTCTAAGTCACTACTGGTTTTCACCAGAGCCCGCCGCAAAGCGGGATGGTCTTGCTGCGGCGGTAGTGACCAGGTCGTATCCACTAGCAACGGCTCAACCTCTCTGACTGCTGAAGATAGGCGCGGTACAAGGGAGTAGACAGAAGCAAGGTCGGACGTAGCAGAAGGTCGGGGCAGGCAGCAAGGATCGTAGTCGGGGGCAACGGCAGGAGGTCTGGAACACAGGCTAGGAACACACAAGGAAACGCTTTCACTGGCACAATGGCAACAAGATCCGGCGAGGGAGTGAAGGGGAAGTGAGGTATAAATAGGGAGTGCACAGGTGAACACACTAATTGGAACCACTGCGCCAATCAGCGGCGCAGTGGCCCTTTAAATCGCAGAGACCCGGCGCGCGCGCGCCCTAGGGAGCGGGGCCGCGCGCGCCGGGACAGGACAGACGGAGAGCGAGTCAGGTACGGGAGCCGGGATGCGCATCGCGAGCGGGCGCTCCCCGCATCGCGAATCGCATCCCGGCTGGAGACGGTATCGCAGCGCACCGGGTCAGTGGAGCTGCCCGGAGCGCTGCGGTAGCGAGAGAGAAGCGAGCGCTCCGGGGAGGAGCGGGGACCCGGAGCGCTCGGCGTAACAGTACACCCCCCCCTTGGGTCTCCCCCTCTTCTTAGAGCCTGAGAACCTGAGGAGCAGACTTTTGTCTAGGATGTTGTCCTCAGGTTCCCAGGATCTCTCTTCAGGTCCACAGCCCTCCCAATCCACCAAAAAGAACCTTTTTCCTCTGACCGTCTTGGAGGCCAGTATCTCTTTCACTGAGAAGACGTCAGAAGAACCGGAGACAGGAGTGGGAGAAACTAATTTGGGAGAGAAACGGTTGATGATGAGTGGTTTAAGAAGAGAGACATGAAAGGCATTAGGAATACGGAGAGAAGGAGGAAGAAGAAGTTTGTAAGAGACAGGATTAATTTGGCACAAGACTTTGAAAGGACCAAGATAGCGTGGACCCAGTTTGTAACTGGGGACACGAAAGCGGACATATTTAGCGGAGAGCCATACCTTGTCTCCGGGAGCAAAAATGGGGGGAGCTCTTCTTTTCTTATCGGCAAACTTTTTCATGCGAGATGAAGCCTGTAAAAGAGAATCTTGGGTCTCTTTCCATATGGTGGAAAGATCACGAGTCACTTCATCTACAGCGGGCAAACCAGAGGGCAAGGGAGTAGGGAGGGGGGGAAGAGGGTGACGGCCGTACACCACGAAAAATGGGGATTTGGAGGAAGATTCAGAGACTCTAAAGTTATACGAGAATTCGGCCCATGGTAGAAGATCTGCCCAATCATCCTGGCGGGAGGAAACAAAATGTCGTAAATAATCGCCCAAGACCTGGTTAATTCTTTCTACTTGTCCATTGGATTGAGGATGATATGCAGAAGAAAAGTTTAATTTAATCTTGAGTTGTTTACAGAGAGCCCTCCAGAATTTTGACACGAATTGGACGCCTCTATCCGAGACTATCTGTGTGGGCAACCCGTGAAGACGAAAAATGTGTACAAAAAATTGTTTAGCCAACTGAGGCGCTGAAGGAAGACCAGGAAGAGGGATGAAATGTGCCATCTTGGAGAATCGATCAACGACCACCCAAACAACAGTGTTGCCACGGGATGGGGGTAGGTCTGTAATAAAATCCATACCAATCAGAGACCAAGGCTGTTCGGGGACAGGCAGAGGATGAAGAAAACCAGCGGGCTTCTGGCGAGGAGTCTTATCCCGGGCACAGACAGTGCAGGCTCGCACAAAGTCCACGACATCCGTCTCCAGAGTCGGCCACCAATAGAAGCGAGAGATGAGTTGCACAGATTTCTTGATGCCTGCATGACCTGCGAGATGGGAGGAGTGACCCCATTTGAGGATTCCGAGGCGTTGGCGTGGAGAGACGAAGGTCTTTCCTGGAGGAGTTTGCCTGATGGAGGCTGGAGAAGTGGAAATCAGGCAGTCAGGAGGAATGATGTGTTGCGGAGAGAGTTCAACTTCCGAGGCATCCGAGGAACGAGAGAGAGCATCGGCCCTAATGTTCTTATCGGCAGGCCGAAAGTGAATTTCAAAATTAAATCGGGCAAAGAACAGAGACCACCTGGCCTGGCGAGGATTCAGCCGTTGGGCAGACTGGAGATAGGAGAGGTTCTTGTGATCGGTGTAAATAATAACTGGAAATCTTGATCCCTCCAGCAGATGCCTCCATTCCTCAAGTGCTAATTTAATGGCTAGAAGCTCTCGATCCCCGATGGAGTAGTTCCTCTCCGCCGGAGAGAAGGTCCTAGAAAAAAAACCACACGTAACAGCATGCCCGGAAGAATTTTTTTGTAGAAGGACCGCTCCAGCTCCTACAGAGGAGGCATCAACCTCCAATAGGAAGGGTTTAGATGGGTCCGGTCTGGAGAGCACGGGAGCCGAAGAAAAGGCAGACTTGAGCCGTTTAAAGGCGTCTTCCGCTTGAGGAGGCCAAGACTTGGGATTGGCATTTTTTTTGGTTAAAGCCACGATAGGGGCCACAACGGTAGAAAAATGTGGAATAAATTGCCTGTAATAATTGGCGAACCCCAAAAAACGTTGGATAGCACGGAGTCCGGAGGGGCGTGGCCAATCTAAGACGGCAGAGAGTTTGTCTGGATCCATTTGTAGTCCCTGGCCAGAGACCAAGTATCCTAGGAAAGGAAGAGATTGGCATTCAAACAGACATTTCTCTATCTTGGCATAAAGTTGATTGTCACGAAGTCTCTGAAGAACCATACGGACATGCTGGCGGTGTTCTTCTAGATTGGCAGAAAAAATCAGGATATCGTCCAGATATACAACAACACAGGAGTATAAGAGATCACGAAAAATTTCATTAACAAAGTCTTGGAAGACGGCAGGGGCGTTGCACAGGCCAAAGGGCATGACCAGATACTCAAAGTGTCCATCTCTAGTGTTAAATGCCGTTTTCCATTCATCCCCCTCTCTGATGCGGATGAGATTATAAGCACCTCTTAAGTCCAGTTTGGTAAAGATGTGGGCACCTTGGAGGTGATCAAAGAGTTCAGAGATGAGGGGTAGGGGGTAGCGGTTCTTTACCGTGATTTTATTAAGACCGCAGTAGTCAATGCAAGGACGTAGAGAGCCATCTTTTTTGGACACAAAGAAAAATCCGGCTCCGGCAGGAGAGGAGGATTTACGGATAAAGCCTTTTTTTAAATTTTCCTGGATGTACTCCGACATAGCAAGAGTCTCTGGGGCGGACAGAGGATAGATTCTGCCCCGGGGTGGAGTAGTGCCCGGGAGGAGGTCAATAGGACAATCATAAGGCCTGTGAGGAGGTAGAGTCTCAGCTTGTTTTTTGCAAAAAACATCCGCAAAGTCCATATAGGCCTTAGGGAGACCGGTTACAGGGGGAACCACAGAGTCACGGCAAGGGGTACTGGGAACCGGTTTTAGGCAGTCCTTGAAACAAGAGGGCCCCCAACTCTTGATCTCCCCAGAGGACCAATCCAGGGTTGGGGAATGGAGTTGAAGCCAGGGTAGTCCAAGGAGGATTTCGGAAGTGCAATTGGGGAGGACCAAAAATTCAATCTTCTCGTGATGAGGTCCGATGCACATTAGAAGGGGCTCCGTGCGGAAACGTATGGTACAGTCCAATCTTTCATTGTTTACACAATTGATGTAGAGGGGTCTGGCGAGACTGGTCACTGGGATGTTGAACCTGTTGACGAGAGAGGCCAAAATAAAATTTCCTGCAGATCCGGAATCCAAGAAGGCCATAGTAGAGAAGGAGAAGGCAGAGGCAGATATCCGCACAGGCACAGTAAGACGTGGAGAAGCAGAGTAGACATCAAGGACTGTCTCACCTTTGTGCGGAGTCAGCGTACGTCTTTCCAGGCGGGGAGGACGGATAGGACAATCCTTCAGGAAGTGTTCGGTACTGGCACAGTACAGGCAGAGATTCTCCATGCGGCGTCGTGTCCTCTCTTGAGGTGTCAGGCGAGACCGGTCGACCTGCATAGCCTCCACGGCGGGAGGCACAGGAACGGATTGCAGGGGACCAGAGGAGAGAGGAGCCGGGGAGAAAAAACGCCTTGTGCGAACAAAGTCCATATCCTGGCGGAGCTCCTGACGCCTTTCGGAAAAACGCATGTCAATGCGAGTGGCAAGATGGATGAGTTCATGTAGGTTAGCAGGGATTTCTCGTGCGGCCAGAACATCTTTAATGTTGCTGGATAGGCCTTTTTTAAAGGTCGCGCAGAGGGCCTCATTATTCCAGGATAATTCTGAAGCAAGAGTACGGAATTGTACGGCGTACTCGCCAACGGAAGAATTACCCTGGACCAGGTTCAACAGGGCAGTCTCAGCAGAAGAGGCTCGGGCAGGTTCCTCAAAGACACTTCGAATTTCCGAGAAGAAGGAGTGTATAGAGGCAGTGACGGGGTCATTGCGGTCCCAGAGCGGTGTGGCCCATGACAGAGCTTTTCCAGACAGAAGGCTGACTACGAAAGCCACCTTAGACCTTTCAGTAGGAAACTGGTCCGACATCATCTCCAAGTGCAGGGAACATTGGGAAAGAAAGCCACGGCAGAATTTAGAGTCCCCATCAAATTTATCCGGCAAGGATAGTCGTAGACCAGAAGCGGCCAATCGCTGCGGAGGAGGTGCAGGAGCTGGCGGAGGAGATGATTGCTGAAGCTGTGGTAGTAGCTGCTGTAGCATCACGGTCAGTTGAGACAGCTGTTGGCCTTGTTGCGCTATCTGTTGTGACTGCTGGGCGACCACCGTGGTGAGGTCGGCGACAACTGGCAGAGGAACTTCAGCGGGATCCATGGCCGGATCTACTGTCACGATGCCGGCTGGCAGGTAGTGGATCCTCTGTGCCAGAGAGGGATTGGCGTGGACCGTGCTAGTGGATCGGTTCTAAGTCACTACTGGTTTTCACCAGAGCCCGCCGCAAAGCGGGATGGTCTTGCTGCGGCGGTAGTGACCAGGTCGTATCCACTAGCAACGGCTCAACCTCTCTGACTGCTGAAGATAGGCGCGGTACAAGGGAGTAGACAGAAGCAAGGTCGGACGTAGCAGAAGGTCGGGGCAGGCAGCAAGGATCGTAGTCGGGGGCAACGGCAGGAGGTCTGGAACACAGGCTAGGAACACACAAGGAAACGCTTTCACTGGCACAATGGCAACAAGATCCGGCGAGGGAGTGAAGGGGAAGTGAGGTATAAATAGGGAGTGCACAGGTGAACACACTAATTGGAACCACTGCGCCAATCAGCGGCGCAGTGGCCCTTTAAATCGCAGAGACCCGGCGCGCGCGCGCCCTAGGGAGCGGGGCCGCGCGCGCCGGGACAGGACAGACGGAGAGCGAGTCAGGTACGGGAGCCGGGATGCGCATCGCGAGCGGGCGCTCCCCGCATCGCGAATCGCATCCCGGCTGGAGACGGTATCGCAGCGCACCGGGTCAGTGGAGCTGCCCGGAGCGCTGCGGTAGCGAGAGAGAAGCGAGCGCTCCGGGGAGGAGCGGGGACCCGGAGCGCTCGGCGTAACACTAATATACACTAATACTAAATGTGAATTTCCTGGCCCAGTTGCAATACCAAAAACCCAATACCAGTAATATACCAAAAAGAATAACAACAACAACAATAATAATATATACAATATAATAAAAACCAACACAAACAAAATAACACCACTTTTTTTTTTTTTTTTAAATTTTTTTTTTGGCCCTGAGCTGGTCCCGCATCCCATGCCCCCAGTACATGTTACCAGACGTCCATGAACCAGTCCAGGATTTTCTGTATATATAAAAGTCCCATACAAACCCCCTCCCCCCTTTTTAACCCACCACCCAACCTAAACTAAACCCAAACCCCAGGTGGCATCACACAATATATACAATATATACATTACATAAAATATACACAGACTAACAATACATAAGTATACAAATAGACTACAACAATAAATACAATAACAAATACATATAACACTATAAGCCAAACAACAAACCCCTAAAGCTCAAGTTCAGCGCCTGCAAGCCCTATATTACCATAAACCAACTGCTCAAAACAAAAAGACTAATGTGCCAGCATCAGCCCACCACCAGGGGGAGACAACAGGCTAAGGCACTTTAAAGGCAGAGCCCCTCCATAGACGAGAGGCCCTGCCAGCACCCAGCCTCTCGTACTCCAGAGAACGCACCTTCACCAGGTCACCGAGAATGTTCCTAACCACCACATCCACAGGGAGGATTTTACGCTGCGTCGACACTAAACACCGTGCGTTCCACGTGTAGTACCTAACCACTGAGCTGACTAGGAATAAAGTGCACCGGTCCCAGCCTCCAAGGTTTCTGAATGCCCCATAGGCCCATTCCGCATAGGAGAGACTGGCCAGCCGAGGCCAACCAATGGAAGCGCCCACCCTGTTGTAAACCTCTGTGTTAAAGGGACAATGAAGCAGAAAATGCTCCATGCTTTCCAGCATGCCTCCACACTCTTCGCGGGGACATCCCCGGTCATCAGAGCTCCTGCACTTCAGATTGTCCCTCACACACAGTTTCCCGTGGAAACAGCGCCAAGTCAAGTCCCAAAACTTCAAGGGGATCCTGATAGAATTCAAAAGCTCTAAACCCACCTCCAGATCCCGACTTGGGCAGTCCTTGAGCGCCAATGGCCTCTGGAAATGAGAAGACAGGACCCTCTTGTCAAGGAATTTCCTCGACAGAGTCCTAATCTCCCCCATCCCCAGACCCCACCGACGAATAACCTTCAGAACCGGGGTAGCGTAAGCCGGGAGATGCCCGTGTGGTGTGCGAAGATCCTTCACTTGCCCTCCTGTCTCCCATTCCTGGAAGAAAGGCCAAAACCATCCCCTACAGGAGGATACCCACGGAGGAGCCCTCTCTGACCAGAGGTTTGCTATATTGGTCTTAAGAAAGGTATTCACTAGGAACACCACAGGGTTGACCATACACAACCCCCCTAGTCTCCTCGTACGGTAAGTAACCTCCCTCTTCACTAGGTTCAGTCTGTTCCCCCATAACATCTGGAAGAACACACTGTAGACCCGGGTCCAAAGAGGTTCTGGCAACATGCATACACTGCCCAAGTATATCAGTAAAGGGAGCAGGAATGTTTTGATTAGGTTAACCCTTTCCCGGAGGGTCAAAGACCAACCCTTCCACTGATCCACCTTCTGAGCGGCGATCTTAAGCCTGCTGTCCCAGTTTTGTTTGGGGTAATCCCCTTGGCCAAATTCGATGCCGAGAACTTTTGCAGATTCCTGGGGCTCTGTAAGGGCGTCCCGGAGATCAAAACCAGGATCTCCCCCTCCCAGCCAGAGACTCTCGCACTTATCCCGGTTGATCTTGGACCCGGATGCCTCCGAGTAGCGGTCCACCTCTGACATCACCCATTGGCCTTCCTCTTGTGAGGAGACAAACACGGTGACATCATCAGCATACGCTACCGCCCTCAGAGCCAAATCCGGCACCGCCAGGTCCATTCTCACCCCCGCCAACGGTCCACAATCAAGGAAAGGATCAATTGCAAACACGTACAGCAACGGGCTCAAAGGACAACCCTGACGGACGCCAGACCCAACCTCAAAAGAGCGGCCAATCCAACCATTCACAAGCGGGAAACTCTCTGCCCCTGCGTACAAGGTCTTAAGCCAATCAACAAACCCCCCCGGCAGGCCATATCTCAGAAGAACAGACCAAAGGTATTCATGGTTAACCCGATCAAATGCTTTTGCCTGATCCAAGGACAGCAAGTACCCCTTCCAGTGGCCAGCCCTACCCTGCTCCACAGCCTCTCGGACACTGAGCACAGCACTAAATGTACTGCGGCCCGGAACAGAGCAATGCTGAGCCCCCGAAAGGAGCCGGGGTGCAAACTCCACCAGCCGGTTAAACAGCACTTTTGCCAGAATCTTTCGGTCCACATTGAGAAGTGCTATGGGACGCCAATTCTCAATGTGGGACGGGTCTTTACCCTTTGACAGGATGATCAGCGCTGACCTCCTCATTGGCAGAGTGCCCGAGGATAGACACTCATTAAAAACCCCAGTCAAGAGGGGAACCAAAGTGTCCTTAAAGGTCTTATAGAACTCAGATGTTAAGCCATCCGGACCGGGTGACTTCTTGAGGGCAAGCCCATCAATAGCCATCCTGACTTCCTCTTCCTGGATCATCTCTGTCAAAACGTCAAGAGAGGAGTCTACTCCTGGTTCAGGGACGGTTTCAGCCAAGAAAGCTGATACCTTATCTCGATCTAGATCCTTCCTTCCCAAGAGGTGCGAGTAGAAGGATCTGACGACCTCCAGGATCCCTGATCTGGACCTTTTCAAGGATCCCGTACTATCAATCAGTCCTGAGACTATTTTACTATTCACTGACATCTTGCAGTTTCTGTAAGGGTCGGGCGAGCGGTACTTCCCGTAATCCCTCTCAAAAACCAAAGATGCGTGTCTGTCATACTGGCACTTCATCAACAAGGACTTCACTCTGGAGATATCGTCACGACTACCTCCAGTCGAGACAAGGTTCTCAAGTTTCTTCCTCAGGCCCTGGTACAAACGGTACCTGTTTAGGCTTCTGAGGCCCGAGAGCTGGCGGAAGAATCTCGCAACCCTTTCCTTGAAGATCTCCCACCACTCTGACTTACTGCTACAAAGGCCCAGCAATGGTACCTGGCTCTGAAGAAAATCCTCAAAGGACTGTCTTATCTCCGCTTCTTCCAAGAGAGACGAATTCAGCTTCCAAAAGCCTCTGCCCATCCGGGGGGTCTTTGTGACATTCAGAGAAAACAAAATTAAACAGTGATCGGAGAACTCCACCTCAACAACAGACACAGCTGAAGAGACGGCCTCCTCCTTTAAAAAAAACCTATCTATCCTAGACCTACAACTACCCCTATGATAGGTGAATCCCGCGTGGCCTGGGGTGTGCCGGATGTGGACATCCACCAGGCGAGCCTCACTCGCTATGCTATTAAGGGCAACGCTATCATAAGTCAGCTTGTCTCTGGCACCTCCCCTGTCTTGGGGCCTCGTGACAGCATTAAAATCCCCTCCAAAGACCACCTGCCGACTTGTAAAAAGATAGGGCTTGATCCTCATAAAGAGACACTTCCGGTCCCACTTAGACTGTGGGCCGTAGATGTTAATAAGGCGAAGTTCTTGTCCCTTCATGAGGACATCTAAGATCAGGCACCTCCCCATTTCTAACTCGACAACCCGTCGGCATTCTACCGCTGCGGTAAAAAGGACCGCCACTCCGCTATACGGCTCGGCCCCAAGAGACCAGTAGGAGGGCCCATTCCTCCACTCTCTTTTAGCCTTGTAGATAGATGACATATCTGTTAGCCTGGTCTCTTGCAAAAATAAAATATCAGCATTAATATGGGCAAAAAAATCATAGGCCGCAAATCGAGCCGTATCTGACTTTATGCTGGCAACATTAATAGATGCCAGAGTCAACGGAGAGGGTGCCGCCATCAAGGGTGATTGAGTTAGACAGCTTTCTTTTTCCCACCATCCTTCCCATCCACCCCACCACCCTCCTCATCAGATGATGGTTTACCCCTTTTAAGTGAAATAGATGTGTCCATTTTCCCTTTATATACATTTTCCTCGTCCCCTGACTCTGGGCCAGTCTCCCCCCCTGAAGACATAGATTCCCCAGGGAGAGAGGACTCAGCGTCTCCTGTGAGCCCCACCGCAACATCCGGAACCTCACCCCCAGCCCCCCCCTCCTCCGAAGAGGAAATGTCGCGGAGGGCTCGGAACCGGTTGGAGAGACCAATCAGAGGGGGGTCAGTTGTACCTTCCTTTGGCATCTGGCGGGTGGGAGAAGATCTTACATCTCTCCTTTTCTTATTCTTCCGAGTACCCCGCTTTGTTTCTGCCCATCCCCCACTGTCCTCATCCGCGCTCCCACCATGGGAGGACAGTGAGGAGACGGCATCCCCCTCTTTGTGGATCTTCCCAATCTCCTCATCCAGTTCACTATCCCCCAGGGCCTCAGCAGTAAGACTGGCCGCAGGGACAGGATCAGGAGTCACCCCAGTTGGTTGATGCTCCTGTGAGTCCTGAATCTCCCTGTCCCTTTGACGCTTCTCGAGACGCCTCAGTTGGGCAGGCGTCTTCTGCTTACTTTTCTTCCCTGGCCCCTGCACCCCTTCATCCCCGACAGCCATCCCCCCAGCAGAATCCACCTCACGGCTTACTCCCACCGGGGCAACAACCGCGTTGACAAAGGAACGAGGGCAGCGACTGAATGGGTGACCTAAGTCACCACACAGGTGACACCTAATCTCTGCACAAGATGTAGCGAGATGGCCTATTTCCCCACACAGAGTACACTTCTGCACAGTGCAATTGGCACTAAAATGTGTGGGGTCACCACATCTGTGACAGAGCTTCGGCTGACCCTAGTAGAAGATCTGGATACGATCCCTTCCGAGGAAGGTCGCAGATGGTATATGGGTAACGGTGTTTCCTGAACGCCTAAGCTTGACCATAAACGTCCAGGCCCCTGACCAGATGCCATATTCATCCCTGTTCTTTTTTGGGACCTCCACCACCTCACCATACCGACCTAGCCACGTCATGATGTCAATACAAGAAAGCGATTCGTTACGGGTTAAAACGGTCACCTTCTTGACATTATTTTGGCGAGACACTGCCTGAATGGCAAAGTCTCGCCAGCCGGGCTCATTCTTTACCAACTCATAATTCGACCAGAAGAGCTCAAGCCCCTCCGGCCGAACAAAGCTGATATCGAACTCAGGGGTACCATAAGGATGTATTAAGGCATAGATGTCAGCTGCCTTAAAGCCCAACTTCAGCAGAAGCTCAACAACTTTAGCTCTTGGAGGACATGTATCACTGCCTCTCCACCTCAGCCGGACCACATTCCTTCGGAGACCACCTGGCCCGGCTGTTGGGAGAGACCACACAGTATCCCCCCCTCTTTCCTCTCGGAAGGCTGAAAGACCATGTCTTTCTATCCAAAAGGATAGATCAACCTCCCTACCCTCTACATTGATTGATCTCTCCCCTCTCCTTAAGGCCCCCAGGAGACGCTGCTGCAAACTGCTCTCCCCAGAGCCAGAGGACGAGGAAGCTGCCCCCCTTCCCCCAGCGGTGACATTCGCGTAGCTGCGGACGGGTGCTGCCACCGCTGGGGGTGCAACTGGACCAGGCCCTACATTCCCACCACTAATCTGTGCCCCTTCACCACCCTCCTCCACATAATCCATACCCAAACCATTGACCCCTATTTTCGCTTATGTGCCCCCCATACCTCCACCCGTGCTACAGCCCAAACCACCATTCAAAGCCCCAGAAAGATTTTTAGTAACAGATGAATTATTCCCCTCATTCACACCCTCAGTCACTCCAACATTAACCTCCACATTCATACTGGCTGGACCGGTGCGTTCTGGTGCAGATTTTGTACTGTCAGCATCACTGGGTACCAGGGCTGGAGCCATCACCACAGGACAGGTCACCGGTCTCTTATACAAGGACCGGGAAGCCTGCCTAGCCTGTTTATTAGCGGCCCCAGCCCTGTTTTTACCGGTACCCTCCGCCTCATCCGTACTAGAATGTCCAGCTCCTGGGCGCCGCTGATCTGGATCAGCGGCGCCAATGCAAAACAAAAGTTTTTTTCTACTTTTGGGAGAATCTATTTTTCCCTTAGCCACCACGACTACCTCCGGCACTGAGTCACCCCCCTCTCCCACAGGGGAGCGAACTACAGCACCGGAGTCTGCCTCTCTGCCCACTGCTGGGCCGCCCTCACTGTACGGCCTTGCGGCCGATGCCTTCTCTGCTCCATCCCTGCTGCTGCAAACAGGCATGGAGCTCTGCGCCCTTTTAGTATCTGTACTCTCCCCGCACCTTTGCACCGAGTCCACCACAGAACACGGGCTGGGCTGGGTAACGGGGCTTGCACAATGAGCTGACCCTGCGGCCGACTCAGGGTTTACAGGGAGGGGGGTGTAGATGTAACTCACCACTTCTTGCTGCTTTGGCTTGATCTTCTTTTTCTTCTTACCCCCAGGTGCCTCATTTGGGAGCTCATCTCCAAACACCAGATTCTGAGGACACACTGGGGATTCCAGCATGCGGATCTGGGCCATTAGCGCCCCTCCCTGGTAGCTGCTGTCACTGTCCTCCCCCGAGTCGGCAGGTGATACTGCTGGTTGCTGTGCAGGGGGCCCACTGTACGGGGCCTGCTGCTGTTGCCGCAGGCCACCAGGTGGATCTGGCTGTTGTTCTTCCTCCATCTCCTCCGCACCATCCACCTGGCTCTCAGGTTGCAGCCCCATCAACCTTTTATTTTCCTTTTCCTCCATTACCTTGAATCGTTCTCCATTTTCCAATTTTTCTTTAAATGGCCCACTCTTCGCCAGTAATTCTCCTCTCCTCTCCTCCAAAGCTTGTATTTCAGCCATAAGTCTTTTTATCTGCCCCTGGATCTCCGTCTTTTTCTTTTTTGGAGTTACCTTAGCCCTGGCACGGGCACAGCGCAGTCCCTCTCCGAGCCTCCTGATGGCCTTACAGGCGTCTTCATACTCACGGAGGTGACTTTTTACCCGGGAGGTATAGGTGGAAATAGACTCCCGGGTCCTCAGCACTCCCCAGCCTTCCTCACTGAGGTCGGCTTCACCTCCGTGAGCACTCTGCCTTCTTTCTGATGAACCCAGCTTTCCGCTGGTAGCACCCAGCTTTCCTGAGGTGGATCCAGCCTTGGAGCTTCTCACCTCTGTGGGGGGAGTTGGAGCAGCATTGCTGCGACTCCTGGTGGAACGCCTCACCCCCAAATCCTCCGATGTTCCGGCCGCTTGCTGGCTTCTACTGCTCCCCTGCGGCCTAGTCCGAGGAGCAGAAGCCTGGGCCTCGCCTCCCTCACTCATGCCTGGAAACCCACTCCCTCCCTGGGGAGGAGGAAGCAGGCCCCAGGTGGAATAGATGGTAATTCCCTGGAGCTCAGGAGACACAGCAGACACACAGCACAGCTGAAGCACGACCACACCCGCAACTAATTGGTCAGAACTCCAGAGCTGCACTCACTATTCTGCTGGTGGGGTCACTGTGTACATACATTACATTACTTATCCTGTACTGATCCTGAGTTATATCCTGTATTATACCCCAGATCTGTACTCACTATTCTGCTGGTGGGGTCACTGTGTACATACATTACATTACTTATCCTGTACTGATCCTGAGTTATATCCTGTACTATACTCCAGAGCTGCACTCACTATTCTGCTGGTGGGGTCACTGTGTACATACATTACACTTATCCTGTACTGATCCCAAGTTATATCCTGTATTATACTCCAGAGCTGTACTCACTATTCTGCTGGTGAGGTCACTGTGTACATACATTACATTACTTATCCTGTACTGATCCTGAGTTATATCCTGTATTATACTCCAGAGCTGTACTCACTATTCTGCTAGTAGAGTCACTCAGCGGGGGAGATTTATCAAAACCTGTCCAGAGGAAATGTTGCTGAGTTGCCCATAGCAACCAATCAGATCACTTCTTTCATTTCTAACCAAGCCTCTGCAAAATGAAAGAAGAGATCTCATTGGTTGTTATGGGCAATTCAGCATCTTTTCCTCTGGACAGGTTTTGATAAATCCCCCCGCTGTGTACATACATTACCTTATACTAATCCTGAGTTACATCTCTTACGTTTGTAAACTGTAACAAAAAGCCTAAATCACAAAAAAAAAAAAAGTCCTTTCCCTTGTGGTATCTACTCAAGCGTGTAATTCGAGAGAAGGAACTCATGGATGTTGTGGATAGCTAGAACATTTTGTGCTACTCAAGGAAACGTGATCTTTCATGCTTGGTCTACCGGTGCCCCCATCCCTCAGAACATTAGAGGCCTTTAGTAAGATGTCCCAACGTATTTCATGTAGACTCTTATCGTGTAGTGTCTTAAAGGGGCCACTGAAGTTGTGAAGATGGTGATATCAAAGAGCCATTGAAGTGTCATGGTAATCCATCATTTCACTTTGTGTTACAAGATGTTCTTCATCCTCAAAAGTAACAGACATTGGATTCCCAATTATTATACTTACCCAAGTGTTATCGAAAGACTTCCCAACCATTCTGCCTATTGATGACTGTCACTATCAAGCCTCAGGACAGGTGCATGCTTCAACTCGGTCGGTATTAAATTTTGCTACCAGTCTAAGGCTATGTTCTCATTTCCGTAATTCCACACAAATTCCATTCAGTAAAGCTTGCCGAACGGAATTGCCGAATTCTGCCTCATTTTGGGAGAATGTGTTGCCCGACACGCCCCCTCCCATACACATGAATGGAGGGGACATGGTGTAACATCAAGAGGGGACGTGGCCATGACATCACGATCACGGCCTCTGGCTCCGAGCGTTCTGAACAAAATGTTCGGAGCCCATAGATCTCAGATTAAAGCTGATGAAAACGAACAATTTCAAGCAAAACAATAATTTGTCGGGGGAAATTCAAGGACAAAAATAGTTTTAGGGTCTATTCATACGTGCAGTATTCTGCGCAGATTTGATGATGTGTTCAGTCATTCAGTTTACATTGAAATCTGCAGCAGGAAATCCTGTGCATCAAATCTGCAAATCAAATCTGCCCAGAATACTGTACGTGTGAACTTTTAGGCTGATAGCCGGATAAAAGATCTTCCAGGAAAGAATGTTCTCACATTAAAAGACATTTTATGCTTCGCCCGATGTCACCGATCATGTACGGCCACTATGAAAAACTGTAGCAGCCATTATGTACTACAATGTGTATGGCTGTGTCTGCGAAGATGACCATTAGTTCAACCATCAACCTACTTCCATCTCATACGTGTTGCCACCTTTAGGGTTTGGTCCCATTTAGTAAAATCCATACCAACCTGTGGTGGCAAATGGCCACATGAGCAGTGTCCCCATTTAAACTGGGTGGTCATTCCTCATTGCATATGGACATGGTGTTCATCCGTACTTGGCCACTGCACGGGGCCATAGTTGTGGCAGCTCTGAGCAATCTCTGCAAGGATCGGTCACAGACGGACCACTGAACACCTGATATAGACCTATTCTTTTATGATGTAGTAAATCTTGCATGTTTTGCAATGGGGGGGGGGGGGGGGGCTGTAGTGGTGCCAGTGATAGTGATGTCACCTTCAGCTATGAGTACCTCGGCTGCAATTGGTTATACTTGTAAAGATCTCCTAATCCAATGGTTGGTCTATGTCAAGATCTCCATTCCTGGTCCAATTGTTGGTCTATGTAAAGATCGCCAGTCCTGGTCCTGTGGTTGGTCTGTGCAAAGATCTCCATTCCTGGTCCAGTGGTTTGTCAATGTAAAGATCTCCATTCCTGGTTCAGTGGTTTGTCAATGTAAAGATCTCCAGTCCTGGTCCTGTGGTTGGTCTATGTGAAGATCTCCAGTCCAGGTCCAGTGGTTTGTCAAGGTAAAAATCTCCATTCCTGGTCCAGTGGTTGGTCTATGTAAAGATCTCCATTCCTAATCCAATGGTTGGTCTATGTAAAGATCTCCATTCCTAATCCAATGGTTGGTCTATGTAAAGATCTCCATTTGTGGTCCAAAGGTTTGTCTATGTAAAGATCTCCAGTCCTGGTCCAGTGGTTGGTCTATGTAAAGATCTCCATTCCTGGTCCAATAGTTGGTCTATGTAAAGATCTCCATTTGTGGTCCAAAGGTTTGTCTATGTAAAGATCTCCATTCATGGTCCAGTGGTTGGTCTGTGTAAAGATCTCCATTCGTAGTCCAGTGGTTGGTCTGTGTAAAGATCTCCAGTCCTGGTCCAGTGGTTGGTCTATGTAAAGATCTCCATTCGTGGTCCAGTGATTGGTCTATGTAAAGATATCCATTCGTGGTCCAAAGGTTTGTCTATGTAAAGATCTCCAATCCTGGTCTAATGGTTGGTCTATGTAAAGATCTCCATTCGTGGTCCAAAGGTTGGTCTATGTAAAGATCTCCATTCGTGGTCCAGTGGTTGGTCTGTGTAAAGATCTCCAGTCCTGGTCCAGTGGTTGGTCTATGTAAAGATCTCCATTCCTGGTCCAATGGTTGGTCTATGTAAAGATCTCCATTCCTGGTCCAATGGTTGGTCTATGTAAAGATCTCCATTCGTGGTCCAGTGGTTGGTCTGTGTAAAGATCTCCATTCGTGGTCCAGTGGTTAGTCTGTGTAAAGATCTCCATTCCTGCTCCATGGGTTGGTCTGTGTAAGGATCTCCATTCCTGCTCCAGTAGTTGGTCTATATAGGGCACCAAATGTTGGTGTTCCTTACCATGCATGGCTGGCTCGAGCTGGCTGGTCTAAGGGGCACAAGCATATGATTATCTGCCACAAGGTTTCCCTTTTTTGTAAGAGATATTAATCAAGGCTCCATGTTTTATTTCTCATTGATTGCAGCCTCGGTTGCATTGGTGGACAAACCCTTTAACACTTTTCTCCCACGATTTAAGATGGCGGCTCGGTAGGTCACTTCAGTCCCATGAGTGATGGTAAATAAGTAGATACAATGGTGAAAACATGACCCCTGTGTGTTTATGGAGAAACACAAGGCTATTGGCTCCGGTGCTAGGTGTTCTTTACCTGTCCTCATGCTGAGTGGAGAGATAAGGAAGGCACTGAATGACAACCTACATTATTGATAGTACTGTGTCAGAAGAACCATTTAAAGGCAAAGGGGTTATCTCTGGGCCTAGTGTTACGGATAGCTGACTGAAGAGATAAGGGCTGAACACTTTCCAGAGAGGATTGGGAACACTGCCAATCTAGCAAAAAGCTCACACTTATGGGTCGCTGGAAAAATATTTGTACCCCAACTGTTAAATAGACACAAAAGTCCATCCTACCTATATCTAGTGTACAGGCAGGGGTAGACTTTAGGCAAGACATCATGAGCCCCTTACCAAACCACTGGAACCATGATGAACTTAATTTGAGTGAATGGAATGTATTGAGGAGCACTTATCATTGCATTATTGAGAGTGCTAACCAATGCATACCAGTGCTGGTCCAATCCTAGAATGGAGCCACGATAGGAATGGTGGATCTATCGGAGGTGTTCCCAGCAGTCTTGTCTGTCCTCAAGCTCTGCTGCCCTAATATCCAAGTGGAACATGTCTTAAAATGCTTAAGTATTTGAACCTTAAAGGGGTACTTCAGTTTTTCAAAACTGACTTGTGCCAGAAAGTTAAATAGATTTGTAAATTACTTCCATATAAAAATCTTAATCCTTCCAGTACTTATCAGCTGCTGTATGCTCCACAGGAAGTTGTGTAGTTCTTTTCAGTCTGACCACAATGCTCTCTGCTGACACCTCTGTCCATGTCAGGAACTGTCCAGAGCAGGAGAGGTTTGCTATGGGGATTTGCTCCTACTCTGGACAGTTCCTGACACAGACAGAGGTGTCAGCAGAGAGCACTGTGGTCAGATGGGAAAGAACTACACAACTTCCTGTGGAGCATACAGCAGCTGATAAGTACTGGAAGGATTAAGATTTTTATATAGAAGTAATTTACAAATCTGTTTAACTTTCTGGAACCAGTTGATTTGAAATAAAAAAAATTCCGCCGGAGTACCCCTTTAAGGCTGGATTCTCACATAATATTTTGGTGAGTATTTTTAGCCAAAACCAGGAGCAGGTCCGAAAGATATATAAAAATAAAGGTGCAAAACTCTGATTCCATTGCTGGCAAAGCTGTTGAAATCTCCGCTAGTGACTGCCTCTAAAGCCTGTGCGCTGGGGGAGGCTTGATAAATGCCCCCCTATGTGTGTACCCAGCCTAATGGTGACATAGTGTCATGGTCTCTAGTTTGTAAGGCTTGGTACTCCCATTCTGCTCAGAAATTCAGGTGCAGCAGCCTTCCATTGTTAACAATGGTATTCTGCTGCACTGTGCATGTGGCCAAATTTCAGCAACGGAAAACTTTCCTGTGATCATTTAAATTCTGGACTCGGAAATGCGCAGAAATAGTGAACATGTTCATTGTTTCACCCAAAATTCTATCAGAAATGCATTGCCGTCTATGGAGACTGCGCATTTCTGGGCAGTCCTAGTGCCGACCGATTTGCTTCTTTCATTTTTCACAGGCCTTTTCATAAATGAAAGAAGTGATCTGATTGGTTGCTATGGGCAACTCTGCAACTTTTCCTCTGGGCAGGTTTTAATAAATCTCCCCCCCCCCCCCCCCCCCCCCCCCACAGAGTTTTTCCAGGTGGATATTCTGCCCTATAAATCTTTTTTTTTACCCTCATGCTATGTTCACATGGTAGAATGTCCACCCAGAAAATGTACGGCGCTTTCACTTTCACCAGGTCAAACCTGGACCAATTTCAAAATTTTGTTACCCCTCTTCCCCACCTTCGGCCTTATTGGTTTTGGGTGCGTTCCCACGTTCCCATTGAAGTCAATGGGTAGCAAAATACGCAGCTGATCTTGCTTCCAATTGACTTCAATGGGTAAAAAAATATGCAGCAGCAAATACGCAGCAAAATACGGCACGGGGGAACGTATCCTTAATCAGCATTGAAAGAGTTAAGAAATCTACAATTTGCATCTTTCCCTCCCGGGGTCCGGAGACCCTTCCTCATCTGTCTTCTTTGACATTATTCAGATTGATGGCTCTACTTGGCCTAATCCCCACAGCATAACAAAGCCCCTCACCAGCTTTAGTCTATGTGAATGGGGGCTTTAGAGTGAGATAGTTCTTCAATATGTATTGATAATGAGGAGACAAGAGGAGTCGGCAGCGGTGGCCATGACAGGGAGGGCACAATGCCGCGTCGGTATGGGGCAGATAGGTGATCAATCACCGGGGCCCATCACTCTGCGGTGTGTACAAACTATCAGGACTAATGTGGCAGGTATATCTCTCCATCACTGTTTATGCAGAGCCAGGACCGTGAAGGCCTTCAAGAGGTTTGGGAAGTTCGACCTGACAAAGAAAACAAAAAAAACATGAGCTGTACCTTTAAGGCGGCCATTTACAGATTGTAGGGTAAACCTAGAAATGTGACCGCGATGTAAACAGCAAAATGTTACATTGAAATCCAAAATGCTCCACCCTTCTCTACCCATGGTACAGGCGGGAGGCCTCCTTCACCTAAGGCCCCTTTCACATTATAAAAATTAATCCGTAATGAACGTTGGTCATAAAAATCTTGAAAATCGGGCGTTAAACGGCCGTAGATGGAAGATCGTGACGTCACGACTCCGCCCCCGTGTGATGTCACACCCCACCCCTCAATGCAAGTCTATGTCACGCCCCCTCCCATAGACTTGCTGTCACGCCCCCTCCCATAGATTTGCTGTCACGCCCCCTCCCATAGACTTGCTGTCACGCCCCCTCCCATAGACTTGCTGTCACGCCCCCTCCCATAGACTTGCTGTCACGCCCCCTCCCATAGACTTGCTGTCACGCCCCCTCCCATAGACTTGCATTGAGGGGCGGGGTGTGATGTCACACGGGGGGCGGAGTCATGACGTCACGATCTTCCGTACCAGTGGTCGAGATGGACTCAGCCTGAGGACCTCCAATTTTGCCTGAGGACCTCCAATTTTGGGGGACTTTTTTTTCCCTACAGTATTACCCCTTTTAAAAATTCAAAAACTGGGTCTACAAGAACATGCGAATGTAAAAAATGAGGTTTTTGAATTTTCTCCTTCACTTTGCTGCTATTCCTGTGACTCACCTAAAGGGTTAACACACTTACTAAATGTCATTTTGAATACTTTGAGGGGTGCAGTTTTTATAATGGGGTCATTTATGAGGAATTTCTAATATAAAGACCCCCTTCAAATCCACTTCAAAACTGAACTGGTCACTGAAAGATTCCGATTTTGAAAATTTCGTGAAAAATTAGAAAATTGCTGCTGAACTTTGAAGCCCTCTGGTGTCTTCCAAAAGTAAAAACATGTCAACTTTATGATGCAAACATAACGTAGACATATTGTATATGTGAATCAATATATAATTTATTTGGAATGTTTATTTTCCTTATAAGCAGAGAGCTTCAAAGTTAGAAAAATGCAAAATTTGCAAATTTGTCTTGAAATTTGGGAATTTTTCACCAAGAAATGATGCAAGTATCGACAAAAATTTACTACTACCATAAAGTAGAATATGTCACGAAAAAACAATCTCAGAATCAGAATGAAAAGTAAAAGCATCCCAGAGTTATTAATGCTTAAAGTGACAGTGGTCAGATGTGCAAAAAAAAAAAGGGCTGTGTTCTTAAGGGGTTAAGATATGAAAGCTGAGCTGTGATTGGTTGTGATGGGCAAAACCGTAGAGTTTTGGTTCCAGGCAGTGTGATGAATTCGGTCCTCTCTTCTCATCCTAGGACAGTTTTCCTAGAAGTTTGTGATATACTAAGCAGCAGCTGTGAGGGGCTCCTGGCGCGGTCAGAGTTAGTTTAGATCACATTACAGGATGATTTCTGGCAGTGGCACCTCGTGCCGGGTAATAAAAATACACCTTAGGTCTTAGGCACCGTCTTAAAGGGGTATACCCATCCCAAACCTTATCTCCTATCCACAAGCTGATCGGTGGAATCCCCAATATTTATGAGGATGGAGAAAAATCCTTCCCCTAAATGAATGGAGGGAACCACAGAGCTTTGTGTCCATCATAGATAGATAGATAGATAGATAGATAGATAGATATGAGATAAAAATGAGACAGATAGATAGATATGAGATAG
The DNA here is from genome assembly GCF_029499605.1 of Hyla sarda. Taxonomy (NCBI): domain Eukaryota; kingdom Metazoa; phylum Chordata; class Amphibia; order Anura; family Hylidae; genus Hyla; species Hyla sarda. Next base: position 286,539,092 of record NC_079194.1, on the reverse strand, counting down.
ATAGATAGATAGATAGATAGATAGATAGATAGGAGATAGATAGATAGATATGAGATAGAAATGAGACAGATAGATAGATATGAGATAGATAGATAGATAGATAGATAGATAGATAGATAGGAGATAGATAGGAGATAGATAGATATGAGATAGAAATGAGACAGATAGATAGATATGAGATAGATAGACAGATAGATAGATAGATAGATAGGAGATAGATAGATAGGAGATAGATAGATATGAGATAGATATGAGATAGATAGATAGATATGAGATAGATAGATATGAGATAGATAGATAGATATGAGATAGATAGATAAATAGATAGATATGAGATAGATAGATAGGAGATAGATAGATAGATAGATAGATAGGAGATAGATAGATATGAGATAGAAATGAGACAGATAGATAGATATGAGATAGATAGATAGATAGATAGATAGATAGATAGATAGGAGATAGATAGATATGAGATAGATAGATATGAGATAGATAGATAGATATGAGATATATAGATAGATATGAGATAGATAGATATGAGATAGATAGATAGATATGAGATAGATAGATATGAGATAGATAGATTTAAAAAAAATGCCTTCATTCTTTTTCAGAAGAATGTCTGAAGCAGCTGAGGTGAGCATTATTAGAGCAGTGTATTTTAGTTATTGCAGCTGGGGTGTGTGTTATAATGTTCTGCAGCAGCTGGGGTGTGTGTTATAATGTTCTGCAGCAGCTGGGGTGTGTGTTATAATGTTCTGCAGCAGCTGGGGTGTGTGTTATAATATTCTGCAGCAGCTGGAGTGTGTGTTATAATATTCTGCAGCAGCTGGAGTGTGTGTTATAATATTCTGCAGCAGCTGGAGTGTGTGTTATAATATTCTGCAGCAGCTGGGGTGTGTGTTATAATGTTCTGCAGCAGCTGGGGTGTGTGTTATAATGTTCTGCAGCAGCTGGGGTGTGTGTTATAATATTCTGCAGCAGCTGGGTTGTGTGTTATAATATTCTGCAGCAGCTGGAGTGTGTGTTATAATATTCTGCAGCAGCTGGGGTGTGTGTTATAATATTCTGCAGCAGCTGGGGTGTGTGTTACAATATTCTGCAGCAGCTGGAGTGTGTGTTATAATATTCTGCAGCAGCTGGAGTGTGTGTTATAATATTCTGCAGCAGCTGGAGTGTGTGTTATAATATTCTGCAGCAGCTGGGGTGTGTGTTATAATGTTCTGCAGCAGCTGGGGTGTGTGTTATAATATTCTGCAGCAGCTGGGTTGTGTGTTATAATATTCTGCAGCAGCTGGAGTGTGTGTTATAATATTCTGCAGCAGCTGGGGTGTGTGTTATAATGTTCTGCAGCAGCTGGGGTGTGTGTTATAATATTCTGCAGCAGCTGGAGTGTGTGTTATAATATTCTGCAGCAGCTGGGGTGTGTGTTATAATGTTCTGCAGCAGCTGGAGTGTGTGTTATAATATTCTGCAGCAGCTGGGGTGTGTGTTATAATATTCTGCAGCAGCTGGGGTGTGTGTTATAATGTTCTGCAGCAGCTGGGGTGTGTGTTATAATATTCTGCAGCAGCTGGGGTGTGTGTTATAATATTCTGCAGCAGCTGGGGTGTGTGTTATAATATTCTGCAGCAGCTGGAGTGTGTGTTATAATATTCTGCAGCAGCTGGAGTGTGTGTTATAATATTCTGCAGCAGCTGGAGTGTGTGTTATAATATTCTGCAGCAGCTGGAGTGTGTGTTATAATATTCTGCAGCAGCTGGAGTGTGTGTTATAATGTTCTGCAGCAGCTGGAGTGTGTATTATAATATTCTGCAGCAGCTGGAGTGTGTGTTATAATATTCTGCAGCAGCTGGAGTGTGTGTTATAATATTCTGCAGCAGCTGGGGGGGGGGGGGTGTTATAATATTCTGCAGCAGCTGGAGTGTGTGTTATAATATTCTGCAGCAGCTGGAGTGTGTGTTATAATATTCTGCAGCAGCTGGGGTGTGTGTTATAATGTTCTGCAGCAGCTGGAGTGTGTGTTATAATATTCTGCAGAAGCTGGAGTGTGTGTTATAATCTGCAGCAGCTGGAGTGTGTGTTGTAATGTTCTGCAGCAGCTGGGGTGTGTGTTATAATGTTCTGCAGCAGCTGGAGTGTGTGTTATAATGTTCTGCAGCAGCTGGGGTGTGTGTTATAATATTCTGCAGCAGCTGGGGTGTGTGTTATAATATTCTGCAGCAGCTGGGGTGTGTGTTATAATATTCTGCAGCAGCTGGGGTGTGTGTTATAATATTCTGCAGCAGCTGGAGTGTGTGTTATAATGTTCTGCAGCAGCTGGGGTGTGTATTATAATATTCTGCAGCAGCTGGGGTGTGTGTTATAATATTCTGCAGCAGCTGGAGTGTGTGTTATAATATTCTGCAGCAGCTGGAGTGTGTGTTATAATATTCTGCAGCAGCTGGGGTGTGTGTTATAATATTCTGTAGCAGCTGGGGGGTGTGTTATAATGTTCTGCAGCAGCTGGGGTGTGTGTTATAATATTCTGCAGCAGCTGGGTTGTGTGTTATAATATTCTGCAGCAGCTGGAGTGTGTGTTATAATATTCTGCAGCAGCTGAGGTGTGTGTTATAATATTCTGCAGCAGCTGGGGTGTGTGTTATAATATTCTGCAGCAGCTGGAGTGTGTGTTATAATATTCTGCAGCAGCTGGGTTGTGTGTTATAATATTCTGCAGCAGCTGGAGTGTGTGTTATAATATTCTGCAGCAGCTGGAGTGTGTGTTATAATATTCTGCAGCAGCTGGGGTGTGTGTTATAATACTCTGCAGCAGCTGGGGTGTGTGTTATAATGTTATGCAGCAGCTGGGGTGTGTGTTATAATATTCTGCAGCAGCTGGGTTGTGTGTTATAATATTCTGCAGCAGCTGGGGTGTGTGTTATAATATTCTGCAGCAGCTGAGGTGTGTGTTATAATATTCTGCAGCAGCTGGGGTGTGTTATAATATTCTGCAGCAGCTGGAGTGTGTGTTATAATATTCTGCAGCAGCTGGGGTGTGTGTTATAATATTCTGCAGCAGCTGGAGTGTGTGTTATAATGTTCTGCAGCAGCTGGGGTGTGTGTTATAATATTCTGCAGCAGCTGGGGTGTGTGTTATAATATTCTGCAGCAGCTGGAGTGTGTGTTATAATATTCTGCAGCAGCTGGAGTGTGTGTTATAATGTTCTGCAGCAGCTGGGGTGTGTGTTATAATATTCTGCAGCAGCTGGGGGGTGTGTTATAATATTCTGCAGCAGCTGGAGTGTGTGTTATAATATTCTGCAGCAGCTGGAGTGTGTGTTATAATGTTCTGCAGCAGCTGGGGTGTGTTATAATGTTCTGCAGCAGCTGGGGTGTGTGTTATAATATTCTGCAGCAGCTGGGGTGTGTGTTATAATATTCTGCAGCAGCTGGAGTGTGTGTTATAATATTCTGCAGCAGCTGGGGTGTGTTATAATATTCTGCAGCAGCTGGAGTGTGTGTTATAATATTCTGCAGCAGCTGGGGTGTGTGTTATAATGTTCTGCAGCAGCTGGGGTGTGTGTTATAATATTCTGCAGCAGCTGAGGTGTGTGTTATAATATTCTGCAGCAGCTGGGGTGTGTGTTATAATATTCTGCAGCAGCTGGATTGTGTGTTATAATATTCTGCAGCAGCTGGAGTGTGTGTTATAATATTCTGCAGCAGCTGGGGTGTGTGTTATAATGTTCTGCAGCAGCTGGAGTGTGTGTTATAATATTCTGCAGCAGCTGGAGTGTGTGTTATAATCTGCAGCAGCTGGAGTGTGTGTTGTAATGTTCTGCAGCAGCTGGGGTGTGTGTTATAATGTTCTGCAGCAGCTGGGGTGTGTGTTATAATGTTCTGCAGCAGCTGGGGTGTGTGTTATAATATTCTGCAGCAGCTGGGGAGTGTGTTATAATATTCTGCAGCAGCTGGGTTGTGTGTTATAATATTCTGCAGCAGCTGGAGTGTGTGTTATAATGTTCTGCAGCAGCTGGGGTGTGTGTTATAATATTCTGCAGCAGCTGGGGTGTGTGTTATAATATTCTGCAGCAGCTGGGGTGTGTGTTATAATATTCTGCAGCAGCTGGGGGGGTGTTATAATGTTCTGCAGCAGCTGGGGTGTGTGTTATAATGTTCTGCAGCAGCTGGGGTGTGTGTTATAATATTCTGCAGCAGGTAAGTTGTGTTTCACGATGTACTGAACCAGGTCTGATTTGCATTATGATGTTCTGCAGGGGCCGTGGTGTATATTTTGATGTTCTGTATCAGCTCAGATGTACAATATGATGTTTTGCAGCAGATGCGGTGTGCATTAGTTCTTTAAACCGGTTTTAAGATCTCTGCATGCTGTCAATGAATGCAAATATTCTAAATTCCCATCCCAGCCTTTAAATCCAGTCCAGCTATGTGACCTAAACAGTCCTGACTCCAGGCAGATACATTGTACTAAAATATTAAAGGAGATCTCCAGTCCTGAAAAACTTATCCCTTATCCCAAGGATAGAGGATAAGTTACAGATCGCGGGGGGTCCGACCACTTGGGCCCCCCGCGATCTCCTGTACGGGGCCTCGGCAGCCCGCGGGAAGGGGGCGTGTTGACCACCACACGAAGCGGCGGCTGACACGCCCCCTCAATACAACTCTATGGCAGAGCCGGAGCGCCATAGAGTTGTATTGAGTGGGCGTGTCGGCCGCCGCTTTGTGCGGTGGTCAACATGCGCTATCTGGCCAGCGAGTCGGGGCCCTGTATAGTGAGATCACGGGGGGCCCCAGCAGTCGGACCCCCCGCAATCTGAAACTTATCCCCTATTCTTAAGATAGGGGATTTGTTTTTCACCACTGGATGTCGCCTTTAAGACAGAATTTGTGCTACTGAATTGTTTAGCTCGGCCCCAATATACTGAATGGGCTGAGCTGCAGTACCCGGCAACCCCACATACACGGTCATCACTGGGTGGGATACTGCTGTGAGGGAGCCAGTGAGGGTCACGAGTGGGAACCCCATGATCACTTGTTGAAAGGCCGTCACACCCTCTCTCATAGACTTGCATTGAGGGGGCTTGGGGTGATGTCACCAGGAACGTGGCCTTGACGTCATGGGGCTGGGGCAGGGGAGTACGCCTTTAAAGGGCACTTGTCATGTAACAGTCCAATCTGAAAAAAAAACAACAACAAAAACAGCGCCACCCTTGTCCTCAGGTTGTGTGTGATATTACAACCCTGCTCCATTCACTTCAATGGAACTGAGCTGCAATACCACACTCAACCTAATGACAAGGGTGGCGCCATGTGCATAGCTATAGGGGGTGCAAATGCAGTGGCGGCCTTGTGCCCCATTAGAGACCAGTATTATATTTGGTACATGGCGCCGTGTTACAGATTTTGCATCGGGCCAAGAAGCTACAAGTTACGCCTCTGGGTGGCGCTGTTTCAAGAAGAAGGCAGCCATGTTTTTTCTCATCCTGGATAACCCCTTTGATTAGAACTTATTGATTGAAATTTCTGCTCAGGAGTCCAGTGGGCGGTCCTAATCAATGACTAACAGCTTATCTTCATGCATGCTAACGAATGACTCCGCCCAATGGACTCCTAAATTCTACTAAACCTTTTCCCACAAAACAAAACTGTGGAAAACTTTTTCAACTGGTTTCAGAAAGTTAAACAAATTAGTCAATTATTTATATAAAAAATTCTTAATCTTTCCACTACTTATTAGCAGCTGTATACTACAGAGGAAATTCTTTTCTTTTGCGATTTCTTTTCTGTCATGACCACACTGCTCTCTGCTGACACTTCTGTCCATATTAGGAACTGTCCAGAGCAGGAGAGGTTTGCTATGGGGATTTTCTCCTGCTCTGGACAGTTCCTGACATGGTCAGAGGTGTCAGCAGAGAGCACTGTGGTCGTGACAGAAAAGAAATCCAAAAAGAAAAGAACTTCCTCTGTAGTATACAGCTGCTAATAAGTACTGGAAGGATTAAGAATTTTTAATAGAAGTAATTTACAAATCTGTTGAACTTTCAGGCACCAGTTGATTTAAAAAAAAAAAAAAAAAAAGTTTTCCAACGGAGTACCCCTTTAAGCCTTTTTTGTGTTTCAGTGTTCAGACCCCGACCAATCAAAATCTTTGCTTTGTCTTTATGACAGTGTTTCCCAAGCAGGGTGCCTCCAGCTGTTGCAAAACTACAACTCCAAGCATGCCCGGACAGCCAAAGGCTGTCCGTGCATGCTGGGAGTTGTAGTTTTGCAACAGCTGGAGGCATCCTACCTGGAAACACTGCTCTTTAACATATCATTTTTTTTTGTTCTTAAATAACAGCACCCCAGGAATAGAAAACCAGAGCTGATTTCTTCCAAAAACAGCGCCACCCCCCGTCCTCAGGTTGTGTGTGGTATTGCAGCTCAGTTCCATTGGAGTAAATGAAGATAAACTGTAATACCACAGGCAACCTGAGAATAGGGGTGGTGCTGTTTCTGGAAGAAATTAGTTTTGGTTTTCTATTCCTGGTCCTGGGCAACCCGTGTAAGTCCAGATCACAAAGCGGGAACTGCTAATAGAGTCCGTGATGATCTGTCATTCACAGTTGCTGGATACAATCATCATGGCCGCCGACAGGGCCAGGCTTGGGCCGGGTAGTTCCCAGCATTCCTAGCAATGTACTGAAAATAGGTGTTGTTGTTTTATTGTGATCCTTTTCCATTGCCCTGCATGCCCTGAAATGCTTACCATTCCGAGCGGAGAATGCGCCCCCATTGAGGGTGGATGAGAGTCGCCAGTGGCAGCGGCGTGTGAGGGTGACCAGACACATTATATACTAGGATAGTACACTGAACAATGCAGAATATTTACATTATTGAGATGTATAATAAATGGCACCGCCATATAGTGTCACTCACACACACTCACATATAAACCTCACTAGAAACATTCAGTTCACAAGAGATGTTTTTAAAGCAGTGTTTCCCAACCAGCGTGCCTCCAGCTGTTGCAGAACTACAAATCCCAGCATGCCCGGCAGTCCGGGCATGCTGGGATTTGTTGTGTTACAACAGCTGGAGGCACGCTGGTTGAGAAACACTGCTTTAGGGTGCGTTCACACATGCGTTTTTTTGTTGCAGATTTGCTTCAGCAGATCTTTCTACCCATTGAACAGGGGTGTAGCTATAGAGGTAGCCTAAGGGGGCCCCAAAACACATCTGCCCCATAAGAGAGCAATACAATAGTTGGCACATGGGGCCCTGTTGTAGATTTTGCATCGGGGCCCCGAAGCTACGAGCTAGGCTAGGTTCACACTGCGGAATCTCCGGGCAGAAAGTTTCCGCCAGGAGATTTCGAGTGCGGCCAGCGCCGACCGAATCAGTCGGCGCTAGGACCGCGCGGACACTGCAGTCTCCAATAGACTGCAATGTGTTCCGCGAGTATTTCCACCTGAAGAGTGAGCAACGCCATTCTTCAGGCGGAAAATTCCAAGCAGATTTTCCGTTCACAAATTCCGTTTGACAAATTCCTAAGTGTGAATTTGTGAACGGAAACCCATTCACTACACTAGACATTTTACCAAGCGGAATTTCTACCTGCAATTTCAAAGCGGAATTGCAGGCGGAAATTCCGTAATGTGAACCTAGCCCTGCGCCTCTGATCTTGAACAACCCCTTTTTATAACATTTTTGCTTTTTCATTGCTCCCTCCGACTCCCTCGGGCTCGTTCACACTGCGGAATCTCCCGAGATTCCGCCTGGCCGAACACTTCGGTGCTAGGGCCGCGGGGCACTGAGCCGTCACCATTGACGGCTATGCAGCGCTCGCGGATTCCGCACAAAGAATGTACATGTTCTTCCTTTGCGCGGAACACTTTCAGCGGCGGAAATGTCCGCCGCTGAAATTCCGCAGTGTGAAGGGGTCTCGCGGAGACCCGTTCACACTAATGTTAAAGTTCACACCGCGGAATTGCGCCCGCGGAATTCCGCGGCAATTCCGTAGTGTGAACGTACCCTTAACGCCACAACTCTTATTTTTTTCATCAAAGGAGCGAATTATATATGTATATGTTTCCATAGCAGCTGTGGCAAAACTACAACTCCCAGCATACCCGGTCAGCCTTTGGCACAGTTCTGTTCTCAGGTTGTGTGTGTTACTACAGTTTGGCTCTATCCACCTTAATAGAACTGAGCTGCAATACCACACACTGCCTGAGGACATGTGTGGCGCTGTTTTTTTGGGAAAAACTGTTTCTCTATCCCTGGAAAACTCCTTGGGGGCGGGGGTAGTTCTAGTATTATAGAAAGGCTGCTCATTGTACGGTAATACTGACATGTGATCTGCAAATTAGTATGACTATGAAAACAAACTATACAGTATATATACTGTATATATATATATATATATATATAGATATATGTATATATATTTGTTTTATATTTATTTTTTTTGGTTACTTTAGCTACTTAAACAAAAATGTCAATATACATTGCACGGCCATATTCAGACCCTTATTTTTATTTTCCCGGAGCTGTATAATGACTCATTTTTAATTGGTACAATTTTTCGGTGTAGGTACGATTTTTTAATCGCTTTTTAACCAATTTTTGGGGGGATGTGAGGTCATCTAAAAAGGCAATTTTGGCAGGGGGAATTTTGGTGTGTGATCAGTCATGTTATATGTTAATAGTTTGGACAGTTCTATGATACCGATTATGTTAACCCCTTAAAGATTACCGTCTCACCAAACTAAACTTTTAATATATTGTTCATTATGTTATTATAAGACACTTTGCTATTTACTTGCTGTTAAAATTCTCAACCTTTATATGATTTTAATGTGATTGAAATAACGGCCACTAGGTGGCTCTGTTCTGTTCCCTGCCACAAGCAAAACAGTTAGTTCGGTCTCCACCCGGACTTGCAGAAGTCCAAACTCAGGAAGTGCGTGTGGGGCATGGCGAGGCACAGCTCTTGCAGGCTTCAGTGACGCCCCGCCTGCTTGGGAACGCCCACTTTCTCCTGCCGGGAGCTCACACAATGGGAGCAAAGGGAAAGTTATGATACACAGCTTTTTAAACAATATAAAGCAGAACCGACGGCTCTCCTCTGCTGAATGCTCACACCTGCGCCCGGATTAGCCGGCAGTGTTCCCGATCCTCACAACAGTGCAAAGAAGAAAGTTTCCAGTGCAGGATCAATGCAACACCAACGCGTTTTGGGTCAAGCTGGACCCTTAGTCATGGCATCCCATGCCATGACTAAGGGTCCAGCTTGACCCGAAACGCGTTGGTGTTATCTGTGTATTCCATGTGATCCGTAATAAAGAACCTGTTGCATTGATCCTGCGCTGGAAACTTTCTTCTTTGCACAGTTTTTAAAGCTCAGATTTTTTTTTAGGGCAGGACGGGTGTTAGGAGTAGTTAATGAATCTAATCTGACTTAGTTTAGAAAATATGGTTTGATGACAGGTACTCTTTAAGGACCAGGCCAATTTTATTTTTGCATTTCCGTTTTTTTCTTCCTTGCCTTCTAAAAATCATTACTCTTTTATATTTTCATTCACAGACTAGTGGAATATGAGGGCTTTTTTTTTTTTTTGCATGACCAGTTGTCCTTTGCAATGACATTGCTTATTTTACCATAAAATGTTTGGTGCAACCAAAAAAATACTATTTGTGTGGTGAAATTGAAAAGAAAACCAGCAATTTTGGACATTTTTTTTTTATGTTCACGCCGTTATCCATACGGGATAATTAACACTATATTTTGATAGTTCGGACATTTACGCACACGGCGATACCAAATATGTTTATTAATTTATTTGTTTTACGCTTTTTGGGGGTAAAATGGGAAAAAGGGACGTTTTACATTTTTATTGGGGGAGGGGATTTTTCACATTTTACTTTTTTTCTTTTACTTTTTTTTTTTTACAATTTTTATGTCCCCATAGGGGACTATTCATAGCAATCATTTGATTGCTAATACTGTTCAGTGCTATGCATAGGACAGAGCACTAATCAGTATTATCGGTCATCTGCTCTGGTCTGCTCAATCTCAGACCAGAGCAGGAGATGCCGGGAGATGGATGGAGGCAGGTGAAGGGACCTCTGTCCGCCATTACAGATAATCGGATCCCCGTGGCAGCGCCATGGGCAATCCGATCATCCATTTTAAGTGCCGCACTGCCGCAGATGCTGTGATCTGTATTGATCACGGCATCTGAGGGGTTAATGGCAGACATCGGCGCGATCGCTGATGTCCGCCATCACCGGCGGTTCCCTGGCTGCTGACAGCAGCCGGGACTTGGCTTGCATGATGCGAGCACCAGTCCGTTGCTCGCGGTCATGTTCATGACGTAAATGTACCTCATGGTGCGTTATGTATCAGGGCACCATGACGTACCTTTATTTATTGATTTATTTAATTGTTTATTTATCCATTTATTTATTTGTGGAGTTTGCGTTTTTTTATTTTAAAGATGGGAAAAGAGTGTGAGTAAAATGCTTTAAAAAAACACTTTTTATAAAATTTTTAGTCCCCTTAGGGAACTTCATATGCTTTCTCTTGTACAGTTCACTGCAATATATATTTGTATAAGTATTGCAGTGAACTGTGAAACTGATGTACAGTAATCCCTCAATATACGATGGTAATTCGTTCCAAATGAACCATCGTATGTTGAGGGATCCGTGCAATAATAAGTATAGGAAGTTATATTCACCTGTCCCCGCCGCTCCAGACCATCACCACTGCCCTGGATGTCGCTCTCCATCGCTGTCGCCGCATCCCCGGGGTGTCCCCTCCACTCCGGACAGTCATAGCTGCCCGGGATCGTCGCTCTCCATCTCCGTCATCACGTCGATGTGCACGCCGCTCCTATTGGATGACGGGATGGTGTGTGCAGCGACGTGATGACAATGAAGGAGAGCGATGGCCATGCAGGGGATCCTGAAGAGGACGGTCCGGAACGTCGGGGACAGGTGAGTGACCATCACCGGAGCACATGGGGCACGTTAAACGCTATCTGGCGGCAGCTGAAGCAGTCTGCGCTGCCTTCAACATGCGATGGCCTCTGAGAGTGATCGTATGCTGAAATTATCGTATGTCGGGGCCATGGTAGGTCGGGGAGGTCACTTTATAATAGAAGTTCTATGGTGGCAGCCATGGAGGCTTTCAGACACGTTCTGGCTGCCATGATAACCGATCTGTATGCCCAATGGCAAAACAAGAGGGGGATTCGTTGGACCACAGAAGAAACCAGTGTATGGCTTCCACCATTAACAGCAACCATGACAACCGACTGGCACATCACAATGGCATCACAAGAGGTGGATGAATTGGATCCCAGAAGTAACCAAAGATTACTTCTAACCTTCTAGATCCCACAATCACCAATGACAGCGACCATGACAACCTATCGGCGTGCCACACTGGCATAATAAGAGGGGCACGAATTGGACCCCAGAAGTTACCAATGCATGGCTTCTAACCACCTGGACCCCACAATCGCCAATGACAGTGACACCTGGGGGATACATGACTCTCATAGAAGCTAGCCTGTGAGCCCATGGAGCCCTTTGGGCATCACCGGTGCCTGTTGTGTGATGGATTACAGCTGAGGTTCCTCCAATACGAGTTTCCCATATATGTTGTTCCCGATGAGTTGGATTAGATATTTATTCTGTTTCCAGAATGGTTTTAATGCTTTGGCTTCCTCAGCTTGACACTTCACATTCTTCTTGTCTTGTAAACTATGGAATTCATGGTGACTTAATGATAGCCTTCAAAATGGGATCAATGGGAACCATGTGGCAACCGCGCAGATGGTCCTTCTGTTTAAAGGCAGTTTTAGGTCTGAACCACACATAGCTTCTGGCACCGCAGGTCACATAACTTCACCTTGACTTCCCGGCATACTGACCTACATCCAAGGTCTTAAGACATTGGTCCTAACATCTTCTCCATATTGTTATTAGTCAGTTTGTATTTCTTTGGTCATCCATTCTAGTACTGGGAGACTTGTCCATGACATGATTATTCCCACGGTCAGGTACCTTTCTTGTTTTCCACCTTTCTGGACAGACTTTCTCCACTGACTCAAGTAGTATACCAGTCATAAGACAAGACTGAGGAAAATGCCTGTCCTAGTACCTGCAGGTTATGTCTCCTGCCGGGCCGGTTCTGCCTATAGGCAAAATAGGCAGCCGCCTAGAGCGCCCTCTTGATGGAGGCGCCGCTCTGCACACTGCAAGAAAGTTAGTAGCCAGCTAGCATCTGAAGCCCCCGCCCAGCCAACACCACCGTGTCACCCCTGTAGTAAGGTTATTACTTTAGGAGGTTTGTTACAGTGTGTCACCCCAGTAATAAGGAGATTACATGAGGAGGAGGTTTGTTACAGTGTGTCACCCCAGTAGTAAGGAGATTACATGAGGAGGAGGTTTGTTACAGTGTGTCACCCCAGTAATAAGGAGATTACATGAGGAGGAGGTTTGTTACAGTGTGTCTCCCCAGTAGTAAGGAGATTACATAAGGAGGAGGTTTGTTACAGTGTGTCACCCCAGTAGTAAGGAGATTACATGAGGAGGAGGTTTGTTACAGTGTGTCACCCCAGTAGTAAGGAGCTTACATGAGGAGGAGGTTTGTTACAGTGTGTCACCCCAGTAGTAAGGAGATTACATGATGAGGAGGTTTGATACAGTGTGTCACCCCAGTAGTAAGGTGATTACATGAGGAGGAGGTTTGTTACAGTGTGTCACCCCAGTAATAAGGAGATTACATGAGGAGGAGGTTTGTTACAGTGTGTCACCCCAGTAGTAAGGAGATTACATGAGGAGGGGGTTTGTTACAGTGTGTCACCCCAGTAGTAAGGAGATTACATGAGGAGGAGGTTTGTTACAGTGTGTCACCCCAGTAGTAAGGAGATTACATGAGGAGGAGGTTTGTTACAGTGTGTCACCCCAGTAGTAAAGTAGGGCGTGTCAAAGGGCAGAGCCAATGGGTGGGGTCAAGGGGTGGCAAAATAAGCTTTTGCCTAGGGTGGTAAAAATCCTTGCACCAGCCCTGGTCTCCTGCTTTCTAGTACTGTGAGACACGTCCATGACATGAATATTCCCATTGTGGAATGTATTCTTTATTTCCCACCTCTCTGCACAGACTCTTCCCACTGACTCAAGTTGTATCACAGTCATAAGGTAAAACTAAGGGAATTGCCTGTTCCAGTACCTGCAGGTTCTGTCTCCTGATTCCTTCAAGTAGAGCTTCTTTACACCAACCAATGCCTTCAGCTATTACAAAACTACACCTCCCAGCATACCCGGACAGCCTTTGGCTGTCCGGGTATGCTGGGAGATGTAGTTTTGCAACAGAATATAAATATATATATATATATTTTTTATTGCTGAACAGCCCTTTCTTAGTATTTTTAGATGCCCAGACTGTCTGCCTAATTAAAAAAAAAAACTATACATACCTCCTGTGCTTCCCCCGCTGCTCCCTGTCTCCGTTACACTCTCTACCAGTCACTGGGGCCCAAGATGTCACATTGCTGCTCAGCCTATCACTGGCCACAGCCAGGGACATGCACAGACATTTTGGGGGGCAGGGGCCCAAGTAGAAAAAAAAATTTATAAAAAAAAAAAAAAAAAAAGGATTTGTAAAAACCTTACATATGTTAGCACAACACAATTCCTGAGGTAAGGGACCTCCGGCAGCCATGTCAGCTGAATGGGACCCCTATTACTCGACAGTGGTCCCAATCAGTAAGGGCATCATAGGGTACATGCATTAAAAGGGCAGGGGCTCAAGCCCCCTTTTGAGTCTGTGTGTGCACGTCCCTGGCCGCAGCAGTGTTCCACCTCGGCCAGCAATTGGCTTTGTGGCAGTGTGACGTATAGTCCCCCGCCATGCCCTTCTTCTGTCATAAACCAATGTTTTCTCCATTAAAGGGGTACTCCGGTGGAAACCTTTTTTTTTTTTTTAAACAGATTTGTAAATTACTTCTATAAAAAAAAAATCTTAATCCTTCCAGTACTTATTAGCTGCTGAATACTACAGAGGAAATTCTTTTCTTTTTGAAACACAGAGCTCTCTGCTGACATCACGAGCACAGTGCTCTCTGCTGACATCTCTGTCCATTTTAAGAACTGTCCAGAGTAGGAGAAAATCCCCATAGAAAACATAAGCTGCTCTGGACAGTTGCTAAGATGGACAGAGATGTCAGCAGAGAGCACTGTGGTCGTGATGTCAGCAGAGAGCACTGTGCTCCAAAAAGAAAAGAATTTCCTATATAGTATCCCGCAGCAGCTAACAAGTACTGGAAGGATTAAGATTTTTTACTAGAAGTAATTTACAAATTGGTTTAACTTTCTGGCAACAGTTGATAAAAAAAAAAAAAAAAGTTTTCCACCGGAGTACCCCTTTAATTAACCTGGAAATAAGTGTTTAAAGGAGTACTCCAGCGCAAAATAACTTATCCCCTATCCAAAGGATAGGGGATAAGTTATAGATCGTGGGGGGTCCAAGCACTGCGGCCCCCCCGTGATCTCCTGGACGGGGCCACGGCAGTCTGCCGGAAGTGAAGTTTTGTCCCCAGCAGAAAGCCGCGGCAGACACTCCCCCTCCATGAATCTCTATGGGATTCAAGGAGGGGGCGTGTCGGCCACCGCGTCATGCGGGGATGGAACGCCCCCTTTCCTGTATATTGCCGCGGCCCCATACCGAAGATCGCGGGGGGCCCCAGCGCTTGGACCCCCCGTGATCTATAACTTATCCCCTATCCTTCGGATAGGGGATAAGTTATTTTGCACTATAGATGTCCTTTAATTCCCTCACAGCGACACCACAGGAGAAAAGAAGCATTACACATTCTGAGTCGTAAATGAGAAAAGTCCTAAGTAGCTGCTCTCCAATGGCTAATAGATAAGGGGGCTCCAAAATTGGAGAACCCCTTCAATTCCCTGAGAATTCCTCAACAGTTTATTTTGGAAATACCTTATACGACCTAGACTGCAATTCAACCCGGCAGAAGTTAAAAGTCTCAAAAATGTAGCATTCGGAAAAGGTAAATGGCTTTTTTTAGGAGCCCAAACATGCAGCTGTCAGGAGGGTCACTGATGCATGTGACAACTGCTGTTTCCTGTATACACACACTGCATGTGAACCATAGCTACAAGGGTGGCGGCACTTGCCTCCGTGACAGGTGGAAGAAAAATAACATTCATTTCTATGGCAGACATTCCTTCCCGAAACCGTTCCCAGCTAAAACTTTACTGATACATCAGTAAGCAGCGATAGGGCTAAAGCTCTGTTCACACTTGAGCTGTGGTTTCCATTGAAGACAGAAACCACGACACAGTGCCTTAGTCACATGACAGAAACCTGACAGACCCCATTGGGGTTCCACTGTGGTGCCACGTGTTTTGATGAGAAGTATGGCGCTGCATGTGGCACTGTTCTTCCCGTCAATTCTGACAGAATCTTAAGCTGGCCATACACCCTTAAAGGCCCATTCACATGGTGGAATTTATCCGCTGTATTCCGCTCGGAAATTCCAATGCAGCAGCCTCCAATTGTTTTTAGTGGGGTTGTGCTGCACTGTGCACATGGAAAATTCTGCCTCGGAAATTCAGATTCCAGACTCCCCTGGAAGAATGAACATGTGATGTCCACATTTCTCTATAAGTACTGTATGGAGTCCATATGGTGTTCTCTATGAGTGCTGTATGGAGTCCATATGGTGTTCTCTATGAGTACTGTATGAAGTCCATATGGTCTTCTCTATAAGTACTGTATGGAGTCCATATGGTGTTCTCTATGAGTTCTGTATGAAGTCCATATGGTGTTCTCTATGAGTACTGTATGAAGTCCATATGGTGTTCTCTATGAGTACTGTATAATGTCCATATGGTGTTCTCTATGAATACTGTATGAAGTCCATATGGTGTTCTCTATGAGTACTGTATGAAGTCCATATGGTGTTCTCTATGAGTACTGTATGAAGTCCATATGGTGTTCTCTATGAGTACTGTAAGAAGTCCATATGGTGTTTTCCATGAGTACTGTATAATGTCCATATGGTGTTCTCTATGAGTACTGTATGAAGTCCATATGGTGTTTTCCATGAGTACTGTATGAAGTCCATATGGTGTTCTCTATGAGTACTGTATAATGTCCATATTGTGTCCTCTATGAGTACTGTATGAAGTCCATATGGTGTCCTCTATGAGTACTGTATGAAGCCCATATGGTGTTCTCTAGGAGTACTGTATGAAGTCCATATGGTGTTCTCTATGAGTACTGTATGAAGTCCATATGGTGTTTTCCATGAGTACTGTATAATGTCCATATGGTGTCCTCTATGAGTACTGTATGAAGTCCATATGGTGTTCTCTATGAGTACTGTATGAAGTCCATATGGTGTTCTCTATGAGTACTGTATGAAGTCCATATGGTGTTCTCTATGAGTACTGTATGAAGTCCATATGGTGTTCTCTATGAGTACTGTATGAAGTCCATATGGTGTTCTCTATGAGTACTGTATGAAGTCCATATGGTGTTCTCTATGAGTACTGTATGAAGTCCATATGGTGTTCTCTATGAGTACTGTATGAAGTCCATATGGTGTTCTCTAGGAGTACTATAAGAAGTCCATATGATTTTCTCTATGAGTACTGTATGAAGTCCATATGGTGTTCTCTAGGAGTACTGTAAGAAGTCCATATGGTGTTCTCTAGGAGTACTGTAAGAAATCCATATGGTGTTCTCTATGAGTACTGTATGAAGTCCATATGGTGTTCTCTAGGAGTACTGTATGAAATCCATATGGTGTTCTCTATGTGTACTGTATGAAGTCCATATGGTGTTCTCTATGAGTACTGTATGAAGTCCATATGGTGTTCTCTATGAGTACTGTATGAAGTCCATATGGTGTTCTCTATGAGTACTGTATGAAGTCCATATGGTGTTCTCTATGTGTACTGTATAATGTCCATATGGTGTTCTCTATGAGTACTGTATGAAATCCATATGGTGTTCTCTATGAGTGCTGTATGAAGTCCATATCGTGTTCTCTATGAGTACTGTATAATGTCCATATCGTGTTCTCTATGAGTACTGTATGAAGTCCATATGGTGTTCTCTATGAATACTGTATGAAGTCCATATGGTGTTTTCTAGGAGTACTGTATGAAGTCCATATGGTGTTCTCTAGGAGTACTGTATAATGTCCACATAGTGTTCTCTATGAGTACTGTATAATGTCCATATTGTGTTCTCTATGAGTACTGTATAATGTCCATATCGTGTTCTCTATGAGTACTGTATAATGTCCATATCGTGTTCTCTATGAGTACTGTATGAAGTCCATATCGTGTTCTCTATGAGTACTGTATAATGTCCATATGGTGTTCTCTATGAGTACTGTATGAAGTCCATATGGTGTTCTCTATGAGTACTGTATGAAGTCCATATGGTGTTCTCTGTGAGTACTGTATGAAGTCCATATGGTGTTCTCTATGAGTTCTGTATGAAGTCCATATGGTGTTCTCTATGAGTACTGTATAATGTCCATATGGTGTTCTCTATGAGTTCTGTATGAAGTCCATATTGTGTTCTCTATGAGTACTGTATGAAGTCCATATGGTGTTTTCTAGGAGTACTGTATGAAATCCATATGGTGTTCTCTATGAGTACTGTATAATGTCCATATGGTGTTCTCTATGAGTGCTGTATGAAGTCCATATCGTGTTCTCTATGAGTACTGTATGAAGTCCATATGGTGTTTTCTAGGAGTACTGTATGAAGTCCATATGGTGTTCTCTATGAGTACTGTATGAAGTCCATATGGTGTTTTCTAGGAGTACTGTATGAAGTCCATATGGTGTTCTCTATGAGTACTGTATAATGTCCATATCGAGTACTGTATGAAGTCCATATGGTGTTCTCTATGAGTGCTGTATGAAGTCCATATGGTGTTCTCTATGAGTACTGTATGAAGTCCATATGGTGTTATCTGTGAGTACTGTATGAAGTCCATATGGTGTTCTCTATGAGTGCTGTATGAAGTCCATATGGTGTTCTCTATGAGTACTGTATGAAGTCCATATGGTGTTCTCTATGAGTACTGTATGAAGTCCATATGGTGTTCTCTATGAGTACTGTATGAAGTCCATATGGTGTTCTCTATGAGTACTGTATGAAGTCCATATCGTGTTCTCTATGAGTGCTGTATGAAGTCCATATGGTGTTCTCTATGAATACTGTATGAAGTCCATATGGTGTTCTCTATGAATACTGTATGAAGTCCATATGGTGTTTTCTAGAAGTACTGTATGAAGTCCATATGGTGTTCTCTAGGAGTACTGTATAATGTCCACATAGTGTTCTCTATGAGTACTGTATAATGTCCATATCGTGTTCTCTATGAGTACTGTATAATGTCCATATCGTGTTCTCTATGAGTACTGTATGAAGTCCATATCGTGTTCTCTATGAGTACTGTATAATGTCCATATCGTGTTCTCTATGAGTACTGTATGAAGTCCATATGGTGTTCTCTATGAGTACTGTATGAAGTCCATATGGTGTTCTCTGTGAGTACTGTATGAAGTCCATATGGTGTTCTCTATGAGTGCTGTATGAAGTCCATATGGTGTTCTCTATGAGTATTGTATGAAGTCCATATCGTGTTCTCTATGAGTGCTGTATGAAGTCCATATGGTGTTCTCTATGAGTGCTGTATGAAGTCCATATTGTGTTCTCTATGAGTGCTGTATGAAGTCCATATGGTGTTTTCTAGGAGTACTGTATGAAGTCCATATGGTGTTCTCTATGAGTACTGTATAATGTCCATATCGTGTTCTCTATGAGTACTGTATGAAGTCCATATTGTGTTCTCTATGAGTACTGTATAATGTCCATATCGTGTTCTCTATGAGTACTGTATGAAGTCCATATGGTGTTCTCTATGAGTGCTGTATGAAGTCCATATGGTGTTCTCTATGAGTACTGTATGAAGTCCATATGGTGTTCTCTGTGAGTACTGTATGAAGTCCATATGGTGTTCTCTATGAGTGCTGTATGAAGTCCATATGGTGTTCTCTATGAGTACTGTATGAAGTCCATATGGTGTTCTCTATGAGTACTGTATGAAGTCCATATGGTGTTCTCTATGAGTTCTGTATGAAGTCCATATGGTGTTCTCTATGAGTACTGTATGAAGTCCATATGGTGTTCTCTATGAGTACTATATGAAGTCCATATGGTGTTCTCTATGAGTATTGTATGAAGTCCATATCGTGTTCTCTATGAGTGCTGTATGAAGTCCATATGGTGTTCTCTATGAGTGCTGTATGAAGTCCATATCGTGTTCTCTATAAGTGCTGTATGAAGTCCATATGGTGTTTTCTAGGAGTACTGTATGAAGTCCATATGGTGTTCTCTATGAGCACTGTATAATGTCCATATCGTGTTCTCTATGAGTACTGTATGAAGTCCATATTGTGTTCTCTATGAGTACTGTATAATGTCCATATCGTGTTCTCTATGAGTACTGTATGAAGTCCATATGGTGTTCTCTATGAGTGCTGTATGAAGTCCATATGGTGTTCTCTATGAGTACTGTATGAAGTCCATATGGTGTTCTCTGTGAGTACTGTATGAAGTCCATATGGTGTTCTCTATGAGTGTTGTATGAAGTCCATATGGTGTTCTCTATGAGTACTGTATGAAGTCCATATGGTGTTCTCTATGAGTACTGTATGAAGTCCATATGGTGTTCTCTATGAGTACTGTATGAAGTCCATATCGTGTTCTCTATGAGTACTGTATGAAGTCCATATGGTGTTCTCTATGAGTGCTGTATGAAGTCCATATGGTGTTCTCTGTGAGTACTGTATGAAGTCCATATGGTGTTCTCTGTGAGTACTGTATGAAGTCCATATGGTGTTCTCTATGAGTGTTGTATGAAGTCCATATGGTGTTCTCTATGAGTACTGTATGAAGTCCATATGGTGTTCTCTATGAGTACTGTATGAAGTCCATATCGTGTTCTCTATGAGTGCTGTATGAAGTCCATATGGTGTTCTCTATGAATACTGTATGAAGTCCATATGGTGTTCTCTATGAATATTGTATGAAGTCCATATGGTGTTTTCTAGAAGTACTGTATGAAGTCCATATGGTGTTCTCTAGGAGTACTGTATAATGTCCACATAGTGTTCTCTATGAGTACTGTATAATGTCCATATCGTGTTCTCTATGAGTACTGTATAATGTCCATATCGTGTTCTCTATGAGTACTGTATGAAGTCCATATCGTGTTCTCTATGAGTACTGTATAATGTCCATATCGTGTTCTCTATGAGTACTGTATGAAGTCCATATGGTGTTCTCTATGAGTACTGTATAAAGTCCATATGGTGTTCTCTGTGAGTACTGTATGAAGTCCATATGGTGTTCTCTATGAGTGCTGTATGAAGTCCATATGGTGTTCTCTATGAGTATTGTATGAAGTCCATATCGTGTTCTCTATGAGTGCTGTATGAAGTCCATATGGTGTTCTCTATGAGTGCTGTATGAAGTCCATATTGTGTTCTCTATGAGTGCTGTATGAAGTCCATATGGTGTTTTCTAGGAGTACTGTATGAAGTCCATATGGTGCTCTCTATGAGTACTGTATAATGTCCATATCGTGTTCTCTATGAGTACTGTATGAAGTCCATATTGTGTTCTCTATGAGTACTGTATAATGTCCATATCGTGTTCTCTATGAGTACTGTATGAAGTCCATATGGTGTTCTCTATGAGTGCTGTATGAAGTCCATATGGTGTTCTCTATGAGTACTGTATGAAGTCCATATGGTGTTCTCTGTGAGTACTGTATGAAGTCCATATGGTGTTCTCTATGAGTGCTGTATGAAGTCCATATGGTGTTCTCTATGAGTACTGTATGAAGTCCATATGGTGTTCTCTATGAGTACTGTATGAAGTCCATATGGTGTTCTCTATGAGTGTTGTATGAAGTCCATATGGTGTTCTCTATGAGTACTGTATGAAGTCCATATGGTGTTCTCTATGAGTACTATATGAAGTCCATATGGTGTTCTCTATGAGTATTGTATGAAGTCCATATCGTGTTCTCTATGAGTGCTGTATGAAGTCCATATGGTGTTCTCTATGAGTGCTGTATGAAGTCCATATCGTGTTCTCTATGAGTGCTATATGAAGTCCATATGGTGTTTTCTAGGAGTACTGTATGAAGTCCATATGGTGTTCTCTATGAGTACTGTATAATGTCCATATCGTGTTCTCTATGAGTACTGTATGAAGTCCATATTGTGTTCTCTATGAGTACTGTATAATGTCCATATCGTGTTCTCTATGAGTACTGTATGAAGTCCATATGGTGTTCTCTATGAGTGCTGTATGAAGTCCATATGGTGTTCTCTATGAGTACTGTATGAAGTCCATATGGTGTTCTCTGTGAGTACTGTATGAAGTCCATATGGTGTTCTCTATGAGTGTTGTATGAAGTCCATATGGTGTTCTCTATGAGTACTGTATGAAGTCCATATGGTGTTCTCTATGAGTACTGTATGAAGTCCATATGGTGTTCTCTATGAGTACTGTATGAAGTCCATATGGTGTTCTCTATGAGTACTGTATGAAGTCCATATGGTGTTCTCTATGAGTACTGTATGAAGTCCATATGGTATTCTCTGAGTACTGTATGAAGTCCATGGGGTGGTCTCTATGGTATAGTATCACATTGCTTTGTGTATTTCTCTATGGGATAGTATGTGTTTTGTATATATCCATATAAGCTGTAGTTTCGCATCAGCTGGAAATCAACGCTCTTCAGATCGGAGTAATAAGCCGTAATTACGAATACAGACATTACATATTAGGTGCAATAAAAATACACTCCATGCAAGTCAATCATACAGGCAGTTTATGAATGTCATAACATATGTAATCTGTCTGAGAGAGCCGTCACCGCGAGATGGTCGGTGTTCAGGATCTATTAGGTAATTCCAATAAATCCAGTTCTCCTTTGAAGTGAAGTCTGAGCCGTGGATCAAGAGGTGACTTTGTAGTGACATGTCTGTGGAAATATAAATGATAAAGGCAAAGAGGCATGACCCAGATTGAGCTGGCGATAGAGCAATGCAAAAATACCTCATACTCGGCCATATTATGCCTTCTTGTTTGAAGGCGACAAAATAAGGGCACCCCTACCTACATATGGAACCTCAACTCTTTATTGTGCTCACACATGCTGTGTATTATCTCCTATATACAGCACCAATGACAACAAATTCTTGCTCATTCTTTTTGGTGGATTACTGCACAGACTAAATGTTGGTCTATGATCCTGGCAATGTCCCTTCCGGAGAGTCCTCAGTCCGAACCTAGCCTAAGAAGTGCACACCTCTTAATACAGCGGCAATGCGGCTGCCCTTGCACCCTATTCAGATACATAAGCCAGGAGCTGGCATACATTTCTGCGCAAGTTGACCCAAAAGTCACATGTGATAATGGCTCCACCCCCCCGGGACACCCCTCCATGCATGACCGGGCCTCCTTCACCCCTCTTTAACCCCTTCTCCAAGCTCCCTTGGAGTGGGCATCGCACATGCTACAAATATTGCAAATTTTTTTCGCAAAAATGGCGATTTGGGGCAAAAATAAGCAACCTCTGTGCTCATTAAATCAATCCCATTGAATAAAAAATGGCCGCAATCTCCAACAGCCATCAAAATAATGAGCATGTTCATTATTTACACCTGTAAATAAGAAATAAAATGTAATCGTAAAAAATGCTGTAAAATGTGTGTATGGGGGGGGGGGGGGGGATAATGAAAGCAGCAATTTCTACAACTTTGCTTTGTTTTGTTTTTGTAATTTTTTTGGAGGCTACAAATCTGATGGAAAATAAACTGCGTGAACATAGCCTTTGTGACATGCAAGTGGCATAGGCGTGAAACTGAAACGAGACCTGTGAAGAACCCCACCAATACTTGTAACGCTAAACTTAAAAAATCCTGCAGTTCAAACGGGCTAGGATGAAGTTGTCAGCGGGCGCTCCATCGGATTGAACTTAACGTAAGTGCATGCTGCACGCAAACTTGCCCAATAGATCCCATTGTATTGGGAAAGGGTAAAGCCACATCAAAGATCTCTGTGTTTTTTTTTCTTCTTCGAGGCCATTTAAAAAACAAAAAAGATTACTAAGCATTATAGGATTAGCGTTCATAGGGGCAGCCTCAAAGTGTCACGTTAAGAAGTCCTTAGCTGCTGAATATGCAGGACGGTGTAGATGTTAGCTATGATAAACATGTTCTAAACCCCCCTCGGTTTATCCCAACAGATGGCACTTGTAACACACCATTAGTGATAAAAGAGCTATCAGTGTCTACAGACAAGGTGAGCCGGGTGATAAAGCCTATCGGGAGCCCAGAAGCTTTAATGTTACCTGCTCCGCACACCTGACGCCCCGTGCATGACACACACAGGTGGAGCCTCGCCATCAGAACAAGCCCAGGACCTTTCATGATCCTTTTATGAGTAAGATCTAAGAGGAGCTGGGTCTGATGCCCCGAATATTCACATGTCTATTATCGTTCAGAGGGATTACACCTGTGTGAAAATCCCTGCATCACTTCTTTCAAACAACGCATTACAAAATAAACCTTTATTCCGTATCCCCATTCAGGGCTTCTGTACGGGAACTTCAATAGGAACTATGCGGAGAATGCAAGGAGGGATAAAAGGAAACAATGTCGGGTTATTATCTAGCAAAAACTTGACATGGTACTCCACCGACTTCCTCCTACGCGACACACAACCGTTTGTTTTCACAATGCGTTTTCTATGGCCCGGTAGAGCGCTATAGACTTGTGTCATCTTCCCTTTGCATCCCCAATCTCTCTCAGGAGCCGTGACTAATGAATATCTCACAAAGTATCACATCGATTCGTGTAACTGTAAATGTTCCTTCACATTTTACTTCATAGGATCTAATTGTGTGGAACCGGCGAACAATAAGACACAATCCCACCTCGGGAGCATCAAAAGGTTCTTCAAGGCGCGACCCCCTGCAGAAGAAACAAGAGAAATTACATGCTTCCTTATCACTTTCTCCTTTTTGGGATTACACACACTAGGGTATAGGTGGTGATGGACGTAGGAGAACTACTAGAAAAGGAATAGTTATCAGTCTCAATTCCGCATACAAGGGAGTGTGCAATTATGGTTGTGCTCATCAAGGGGGTTGTCCTGTTGGGCGCCAAGTCAATGTCACCAATTGAAGCCGTCCTGGAGATTGTCTGAGGGTCTTGATGCTCATACCTCTAAGAACATCAACTATGAGCCCTGCAGGGACAATCTAGTATTACACGGTGGCTATTAAAGGGGTACTCCGGTGGAAAACATTTTTTTTTAGGTCTTTATAAGTCAACTGGTGTCAGAAAGTTAAACAGATTTGTAATTACTTCTATTAAAAAATATTTACCCTTCCAGTACTTTTTAGCAGCTGTATGCTACCGAGGAAATTATTTTCTTTTTGAATTTCTTTTTTGTCTTGTGCTCCACAGTGCTCTCTGCTGACACCACTGTCCGTATCAGGAACTGTCCAGAGCAGCATAGATTTGTTATGGAGATTTTCTCCTGCTCTGGACAGTTCCTGATACGGACATCAGGTGTCAGCAGAGAGCACTGTGGACATGACAAAAAAGAAATTCAAAAACAACTGAATTTCCTCCGTAATATACAGCTGCTAAAAAGTACAGGAAGGGTAAAGATTTTTTAATAGAAGTCATTTACAAATCTGTTTGACTTTCTGGCACCAGTTCATTAAAAAAAAAAAAAGTTTTCCATCAGAGTACCCCTTTAAGTTGGACAACTATATAATACAGGATTGTGTTGAGTTGGCCAAACGTGTTGGAGGATAGTAAGCAGTAGATCTCCCGATTGACCCTATATGAAGTCTATAGGTTCTGATAATTTTGTTGTGTAGCTACTGCCTATACATATTTAAAGTGTTTCTGTCGTCAACAAAAACTTTTTATATAATGTAGATAATACCATTATATGTATATTTGTAATATACATTGGTTAACATATATGTATATTTTTGTCCCTGCAGCTATTGTCTGTGTGTCTCTATGAGGAGTCCAAATACAGGAAGTGAGGGCGGGACAAGCAGGACAGTGTGCACTGAGGCTCTATAACATGCTCCCGCCTCATACATCAGGATGATTGACAAGCCAGGAGTCTGCACAGGTCCCTGCTTGTCCCGCCCTCACTTCCTGTATTTGGACTCCTCATAGAGACACACAGACAATAGCTGCAGGGACAAAAAATTTTCACCCAAAAAGTCGTTGGCTGTCCGGGCATGCTGGGAGTTGTAGTTTTTCAACAGCTGGAGGCACCCCTGGTTGGGAAACATTGACCTATACTATATACTATTATATAGTCCAACATGCTGGAAGTTTTAGTTTTGCAACAGCTGGAGGCACCCTTGGTTGGGAAACACTGACCTATACTATATACTACTTCATATTGGATAGGGGATAAGATGTCTAGGGCGGAGTACCCCTTTAAGCTTAGGGTTGCCACCTTTCTTGCAAAAAAAAATAAAATAATATATATATATATATATATATATATATATATACCAGCCACGCTAATTTGCATAATTAATTATATATGGGTAACATCACAGGATACACATATGCAAGGGGGAATTTTGTCCTATTCTGACCCTTATACGGGACTGTATGAGGGATAATTTTTTGCGCCCAGATCTGTAGTTTTTAACATTACAATATTTGTTTTCATGTGACTTTTCAATCCTTTTTTATTACATTCGGGAGAAGTTACTAACTACAACTCCCAGCATGCCCTGATACAGCCTGTGGCTCAGCAGCTGCCCCAAACGAAAACTACAACTCCCAGCATGTTGTACTATATAGTAGTATATAGTATAGGTCAGTGTTTCCCAACCAGGGGTGCCTCCAGCTGTTGCAAAACTACAACTCCCGGCATGTTGGACAATATAGTAATATATAGTATAGATCAGTGTTTCCCAACCAGGGGTGCCTCCAGTTGTTGCAAAACTAAAACTCCCGGCATGTTGGACCATATAGTAGTATATAGTATAGGTCAATGTTTCCCAACCAGGGGTGCCTCCAGCTGTTACAAAACTACAACTCCCAGCATGCCCGGACATGCTGGGAGTTGTAGTTTTGCAACAGCTGGAGGCGCTCTGGTTGGGAAACACTGGTATATGGTGTACACTGGTGAATATGGTGCAACATTCCAGAAGTTGGAGGATTGGTTGGATAAATACCGGCCATTGCATTGCCGGTATTTTTAATATAAAAATACCGGCAGGGTGGCCAAAATACCGGCTGTGCCCTAGTTAAGATAGTTGCACTGTCCTGAAAAGGAAAAGCAAAGCTGGCCGACTATGTATTTATAAAGGGAATCCTCGGATCACCGAGTTAAGTCCTGTTGCAATCAGAAGGACCTGCTCACCACTTTTTATTTATTTATATATATATATATATATATATATATATATATATATATATATAAGATCTTCACCATGGCCAAAAGACACCAAAAAATTACTCATGTCTGGCTCATCAAACTCAAGAAAAGAAACTGCATTGAAAAACAAAATGTCCATTTTGAAAATCCCTATCACAATATAGTGTGATCTCCCAGTACAGAACATGGCCCTGTACTACTCTTAGGCCCTGTCAGGTTGAGTCCCTCAGTGACCTGGGGGCTCCCCTGCAAGGTCTCCCCCTGTTGTTCCATAATGTTGTGTATATCACTTTAATGCCTAGACAGGATCCTAATGTATAGATAGAGCAGAGGACCTGTGGGAGGTCTCAAGGACCTGTGAGATTCTCACGTGTCATTATGTCACATGATTTGTTGTCACGTGTTCTCCCAGAGAGCACCAGCTTAACCCATGACCCGCAGCTTGACCAATGGGCTTAAGTCCAGCCCCCCACTATATAAAGGGGCGGCCATTACAATTCACTCTCTTCTGCTACAAGCAGCTCTTAGGCTGGGTTCACACAACGTTTTGTTAAATACGGTTCCCGTATACGGCTGGGAGGAGGGGGCGGGGCTTAATCGCGGCGCCCGCACTCAGCCGTATTCGGGAACCGTATTTAATGTATGTCTATGAGCCGACCGGAGTGAACCGCAGCCTCCGGTCGGCTTCGTTTTCGGCCGTATGCGGTTTCCCGACCGTAGGCAAAAACGTGGTCGACCATGTTTTTGCCTGCGGACGGGAAACCGCATACGGCCGAAAACTAAGCCGACCGGAGGCTGCGGTTAACTCCGGTCGGCTCATAGACATACATTAAATACGGTTCCCGAATACGGCTGAGTGCGGGCGCCGCGATTAAGCCCCGCCCCCCTCCTCCCGGCCGTATACGGGAACCATATTTAACAAAACGTGGTGTGAACCCAGCCTTAGCTCTTACTGAGCTACCATACTGAGCACAGCAGCCACCAGAGATCTCAGTGCAAGTGATCAGCATCTAGAAGACCCCAAAAGGTACAGTCTCTCCAGTGAGTCTCAAGTCTATGTCTGCTGTCACTACAACTAGTCAAGTCCTGCATATAGTCAAGTCAAGTCCAATCTTGAGTCAAGTTAATTACAAGTATATTGGTCCAGCAAGCTGCGAGGTCCTCTGGGTCCGGGCCGCCTCTCTGGGAAATCTGGCCTTAGCTGTGAAGATAATTCCATCTGTCTTATACTCAGTAAAAGCCTCCGTTTGACCATAACTGGTTGTGGACTCTCATTTCACTACTAGCAACTGGGATAGCGGAGGAACCCAGCGTGTGGTGTACCGGAACACTAAAATCACACTGGCGTCACGAACACTAGGCATTCATACCATCTTGTCCCCGGTGTTAAGGCCATCTGATCCCACCACTCACACCGCTACACCTGTGGTCCCGCCATACGCCCGTGGGTCACCACAGGTGACAAAAACTGGGCTCATAATGGCCCCCTCTCTTTTAACTATTTGAGCTTATTATAATAAAAAGTATCCATTCAATGTCAACATAACCCCTGATCTTTTACATGTATTCAACAACAACAATGTGAGGACCTGAATTATCTATTGGGATGCAACATGGCATGACTAAACAACACGGCATAACAGGAGCGCTTCACCATCAACGCCTTAGGTAGGGTTATACGGGATATTCCATATCACACCTGAACTGTGTCTAAAATTACTATTCGGTGAGCAACAAACAGAGTCCATGGTAATGTGTGAATAATTCAGTGGATCCTCAGCTGACAAGACGGGAACAAAAGAGGCGGCACATTTTAAGGAACACCTCGTTTTGAAGGTGCTTTTGTTTGTTGTGACTTACAGCACTAGACGCTGGATCAATGGTGTAGGTGATACCCTCGGCAGAAGATGGGATCAATTAGAGGTATGAATATATGTATGTAGAAGATGGTGTCCATCTTAGATGACTAAGTGTAAGTCCAGACCAAACAACATAAGACTTATGTACAACAAATGACAACGCACCATGTGATTTGAGCCGTTATCCTGTGCAATGCCCGATACTGTACCAAGCAATGTTCTACTGCCTATATCTGTCAATCAAATGACATCACTTCCTGTCTTAGTGACCACTCAGTCTAGTTCTCTAACACATGTGTGATGTCCCAGTACAGGACATGGTCCAGTACTACCCTTAGGTCCTGTCAGGTTGAGTCCCTTAGTGACCTGGGGGCTTCCTGCAAGGTCTCCCCCTGTTGTTCCATAATGTTGTGTATATCACTTTAATGCCTAGACAGCATCCTTATGTATAGGTAGTACAGAGGACCTGTGGGAGGTCTCAAGGACCTGTGTAAGTCTGTCACATGTTATGTTATGCAGTCACATGATTTGTTGTCACATGTTCTCCCAGAGAGCACCAGTTTAACCTATGACCTGCAGCATGACCAATGGGCTTTAGTCCAGCCCCCCACTATATAAAGGGGCGGCCATTACAATTCTCTCTCTTCCATCTCAAGTCTTTGCTGAGCACAGCAACCACCAGAGATCTCAGTGCAGGTGACCGGCATCTGGAAGACCCCAAAAGCTACAGTCATTCCAGTAAGTCTCAAGTCTATGTCTGCTGTCACTGAAACTAGTCAAGTCCTGCATATAGTCCAGTCAAGCCGAATCTCAAGTCAAGTTAATTACAAGTATATTGGTCCAGCAAGCTGCGAGGTCCTTCTG
This sequence comes from Hyla sarda, assembly GCF_029499605.1. Lineage (NCBI taxonomy): Eukaryota > Metazoa > Chordata > Amphibia > Anura > Hylidae > Hyla > Hyla sarda. The sequence continues at coordinate 286,509,809 of NC_079194.1, read as the reverse complement.
GGTCCTGGCCACCTCTCTGGGAAATCTGGCCTTAGCTGTGAAGATAATTCCATCTGTCTTATACTCAGTAAAGCCTCCGTTTGACCATAACTGGTTGTGGACTCTCATTTCACTACTAGCAACTGGGATAGTGGAGAATCCAGGCGTGTGGTGTTCTGGAACATGAAAACCACACTGGCGTCACGAACACTAGGAGTTAACAACATCTGGCCTCCCGGGGTTAATACCATCTGATCCCACTACTCACACCGCTACACCCGTGGTCCCGCCATACACCTGTGAGTCACCACACATGCAACTGGTGTGGTGATCAAAATTCACATAGAGGCGAAGGAGAGAACAGGATTGTGGTGTCCCGGTAAAGGACCTGGTCCTGTCCCTTTGTCTAAAGTCCCCTCAGCCAGAGTCCCTCCGTGTCAATAGGGCTCTCCTGTAGGGTTAACCCCTGATTGCCTCATATAAATGGTATTTAATGTATTTATATATATATTTAATATGTTATATAGGAACACCTCTGTATAGGACCTTAGAGGTCACGTGCCTTTAATTAAATTGTACTATGGTTTAAGGACCTTTGGGTCATGTGATACCCAGAATTCACTGGGTCAGGATTTACAGGTCTGCTGACCAATGAGCTTTGTCCCACCCCCTAAATATATAATGGGCTGCAGCCACTAAATTCTCCCTCTTGGTTCCTGCTCTTAGTTCCGGACTATCAAGCAGCACTAATCTATCTTCAGCATCAATTCAAGGTAGGCCTGAAGCCTAATACCTAGCAGCCACAATACCGTGAGTTATCCAAGCTCTATCTACTAAATCCTGTGTGACTACTAGAAACTCAAATCTCCTAAAAAATAGTAGCACAGTGGCTAGCACCAAAGCTCATTGATCCCGGAGTACCAGCAAACCTGTGAGGAACCTGTACCACGGTTCTCTCTCTCAAAGGACTGTTCTCTTACATGCCGTTGCATAAAACATAAAATCTGCTGTTGACATTCCGTTATTTCTCCCTGCCATTTGTGGGACAGTTGGCAGTAGGACCATTACATTGAGGAAACCTCACCCTGGCGTCACGACATTCAAGGGTTAACACCACCAGACCCTACACCATTACCGCAACACCCAAGACCACCACAGGATGATGTTACAACGACTACTCAAGTGCCTTCAGCTTGGGGGTCTCTTGTAGTTCATCTGCTACTCCACACCTAGTACAGTGTGCCTAACACTTGGCTAATGCCACATACGTGCATAGGGTTGCCACCTGGCCGGTATTTTACTAGCACAGCCAGTATTTTGGCCACCCTGCCGGTATTTTTATATAAAAAATACCGGCAATGTAATGTAATGTTGCGCCATAACATATACCAGTGTTTTACAACCTGAGCACCTCCAGCTGTCGCAAAACTACAACTCCCAGCATGCCCGGACAGCCAACGGCTGTCCGGGCATGCTGGGAGTTGTAGCTTTGCAACAGCTGGAGGCACACTGGTTGGGAAACATATACCACTATAAAGTCCAACATGCTGGGAGTTGTAGTTTGGCAACAGCTGGAGGCACCCCCTGGTTTGGAAACGCTGAACTATACTATATACTATTATATAGTCCAACATGCTGGGAGTTGTAGTTTGGCAACAGCTGGAGGCACCCCCGGTTGGGAAACGCTGACCTATACTATATACTACTATATAGTCCAACATGCTGGGAGTTGTAGTTTTCCTTTGGGGCAGCTGCCGAGCCACAGGCTGTATCAGGACATGCTGGGAGTTGAAGCTTTGCAACAGCTGGAGGCACACTGGTTGGGATACATATACTACTATAAAGTCCAACATGCTGGGAGTTGTAGTTTGAAAACAGCTGGAGGCACATATGGTTGGGAAACACTGATATATACTATATACTACTATAAAGTCCAACATGCTGGGAGTTGTAGTTTGGCAACAGCTGGAGGCACCCCTGGTTGGGAAACACTGATATATACTATATACTACTATAAAGTCCAACATGCTGGGAGTTGTAGTTTGGCAACAGCTGGAGGCACCCCCGGTTGGGAAACGCTGACCTATACTATATACTACTATATAGTCCAACATGCTGGGAGTTGTAGTTTTCCTTTGGGGCAGCTGCCGAGCCACAGGCTGTATCAGGGCATGCTGGGAGTTGTAGTTAGTAACTAACTGAAACTCCCGAATTTGATTAACAAAAGCGATCAAAAAGTCACATTGAAACAAAAATGGTACTCTTACAAGCTACAGATCGGGGCGCAAAAAATGAGCCCTCATACAGGCCCGTATAAAGAGAAATAAAAGCGTTACGGGGTCAGAATAGGACAAAACTTCCCCCCGCATATGAGTATCCTGTGATGTTATGCATATATAATTAATTATGCAAATTAGCATGGCCGGTATCTTTTTTGCAAAAAAGTCGGCAACCCTATACATGCATATGGTGCCCAACCATCTGGCTCCTATCTGGCCCTCACCTTCTTCATCTGAGAAGGGGATGTGCTAGCTACAAGAGGCCATAATCCCTACCACAAGGGATTATGGGTGGGGATGCGCTAGCTGTGTCATTGCTCATATGCACAAGAGGGTTGGTTGTGTTCTTCCATGTCAGAGCGGCGGTGCTCCACAGCTCTGTAAAAAAAATCTCCAGATCTACTCATTAGGTAGGTAGCAGATAAGTGTCACCCTCATCCCCCACACCCTACAGGTAGTCCATGGACTCTTCCAAAGATGGAGAACGAGATTATATTGAATATTTTCTCTGTTTTCCAACAACAAGAATCTTTCATCACTGATATTCAGATCAAAATAACTCAGGATCAGTACAGGATAATTAATGTAATGTATGTACATAGTGACCTCACCAGCAGAATAGTGAGTACAGCTCTGGAGTATAATACAGGATATAACTCAGGATCAGTACAGGATAAGTAATGTAATGTATGTACACAGTGACCTCACCAGCAGAATAGTGAGTACAGCTCTGGAGTATAATACAGGATATAACTCAGGGTCAGTACAGGATAAGTAATGTAATGTATGTACACAGTGACTCCACCAGCAGAATAGTGAGTACAGCTCTGGAGTATAATACAGGATATAACTCAGGATCAGTACAGGATAAGTAATGTAATGTATGTACACAGTGACTCCACCAGCAGAATAGTGAGTACAGCTCTGGAGTATAATACTGCGGTTTTTAATGAGTGTCTATCCTCGGGCACTCTGCCAAAGTCAATGAGGAGGTCAGCGCTGATCATCCTGTCAAAGGGTAAAGACCCGTCCCACATTGAGAATTGGCGTCCCATAGCACTTCTCAATGCGGACAGAAAGATTCTGGCAAAAGTACTGTTTAACCGGCTGGTGGAGTTTGCACCCCGGCTCCTTTCGGGGGCTCAGCATTGCTCTGTTCCGGGCCGCAGTACATTCAGTGCTGTGCTCAGTGTCCGAGAGGCTGTGGAGCAGGGTAGGGCTGGCCACTGGAAGGGGTACTTGCTGTCCTTGGATCAGGCAAAAGCGTTTGATCGAGTTAACCATGAGTACCTCTGGTCTGTCCTTCTGAGATATGGCCTGCCAGGGGGTTTTGTTGATTGGCTTAAGACCTTGTATGTAGGGGCAGAGAGTTTCCCGCTTGTGAATGGTTGGATTGGCCGCTCTTTTGAGGTTGGGTCTGGTGTCCGTCAGGGTTGTCCTTTGAGCCCTTTGCTGTACGTGTTTGCAATCGATCCTTTCCTTAGAAGGATTGATTGTGGACCGTTGGCGGGGGTGAGAATGGACCTGGCGGTGCCGGATTCGGCTCTGAGGGCGGTAGCGTACGCTGATGATATCACCGTGTTTGTCTCCTCATAAGAGGAGGGCAGATGGGTGATGTCAGAGGTGGACCGCTACTCGGAGGTATCCGGGTCCAAGATCAATCAGGATAAGTGTGAGAGTCTCTGGCTGGGAGGGGGAGATCCTGATTTTAATCTCCCGGACGCCCTTCCAGAGCCCCAGGAATCCGCAAAAGTCCTCGGCATCAAATTTGGTCAAGGGGATTACCCCAAACAAAACTGGGACAGCAGGCTTAAGATCGCCGCTCAGAAGGTGGATCAGTGGAAGGGTTGGTCTTTGACCCTCCGGGAAAGGGTTAACCTGATGAAAACTTTCCTGCTCCCTTTGCTGATATATCTGGGCAGTGTATGCATGTTGCCAGAACCTCTTTGGACCCGGGTCTACAGTGTGTTCTTCCAAATGTTATGGGGGAATAGACTGAACCTAGTGAAGAGGGAGGTTACTTACCGTACGAGGAGACTAGGGGGGTTGTGTATGGTCAACCCTGTGGTGTTCCTAGTGAATACCTTTCTTAAGACCAATATAGCAAACCTCTGGTCAGAGAGGGCTCCTCCGTGGGTATCCTCCTGTAGGGGATGGTTTCGGCCTTTCTTCCAGGAATGGGAGACAGGAGGGCAAGTGAAGGATCTTCGCACACCACACGGACATCTCCCGGCTTACGCTACCCCGGTTCTGAAGGTTATTCGTCGGTGGGGTCTGGGGATGTGGGAGATTAGGACTCTGTCGAGGAAATTCCTTGACAAGAGGGTCCTGTCTTCTCATTTCCAGAGGCCATTGGCGCTCAAGGACTGCCCAAGTCGGGATCTGGAGGTGGGTTTAGAGCTTTTGAATTCTATGAGGATCCCCTTGAAGTTTTGGGACTTGACTTGGCGCTGCTTCCATGGGAAACTGTGTGTGAGGGACAATCTGAAGTGCAGGAGCTCTGATGACCGGGGATGTCCCCGCGAAGAGTGTGGAGGCATGCTGGAAAGCATGGAGCATTTTCTGCTTCATTGTCCCTTTAACACAGAGGTTTACAACAGGGTGGGCGCTTCCATTGGTTGGCCTCGGCTGGCCAGTCTCTCCTATGCGGAATGGGCCTATGGGGCATTCAGAAACCTTGGAGGCTGGGACCGGTGCACTTTATTCCTAGTCAGCTCAGTGGTCAGGTATTACACGTGGAACGCACGGTGTTTAGTGTCGACTCAGCGTAAAATCCTCCCTGTGGGTGAGGTGGTTAGGAACATTCTTGGTGACCTGGTGAAGGTGCGTTCTCTGGAGTACGAGAGGCTGGGTGCTGGCAGGGCCTCTCGTCTGTGGAGGGGCTCTGCCTTTAAAGTGCCTTAGCTTTTTGTCTCCCCCTGGTGGTGGGCTGATGCTGGCACATTAGTCTTTTTGTTTTGTGCTGTAGATATATGGTGATATAGGGCTTGCAGGCACTGAACTTGAGCTTTAGGGGTTTGTGTGATTGAAAAGCCTTATTGTTGTTTGTTGTTTGGTTTGTATAGTTTGTAGTATTTTGTATATATTTGTTTTGTTTGTACATTTATGTATATGTGTATATATGTATATATATTGTATTTTTTTTTCTAGGGGTTGTGTTGTGTTGGGGTTTAGTGTTAGGTTGGGTGGTGGGTAGATGGGGGGAGGGGGGATTCTGTGTGGGACTTTTTATTTAAAAAAAAAAAAAAATCCTGGACTGGTTCATGGACGTTTGTTATCATGTACTGGGGGCATGGGATGCGGGACCAGCTCAGGGCCAAAAAAAACCAAAAAAAACATTGTAAAAAAAGAAAATGGCAGCAGCACACTTGGTCAACAAAATGGAGGCTCTTAGCGCACTTTTTGATCAAAACGTGTCCCCCATCCACCACGCGGAGGTGGCCTCTTATCGGATGGGTCCCTAAACACTCACCTACCTCAGGCTGGGTGACATGTTGGATCCACTAACGATCCAAACCACCTCCTGTGAAAATAGGGGAGGGGATGCACGGCTACAGAGGGAGCCACTCCCCCCAAATTTGCACAGCAAAGAAAAAAAAAAAAACTGAAAATGTAGCCAGCACCTAAACCCAATACACGGGTGCACGCTGCTGTGGCAAGTACAAAACATGTAAAAAAAGAAAATGGCAGCAGCACACTTGGTCAACAAAATGGAGGCTCTTAGCGCACTTTTTGATCAAAACGTGTCCCCCATCCACCACGCGGAGGTGGCCTCTTATCGGATGGGTCCCTAAACACTCACCTACCTCAGGCTGGGTGACATGTTGGATCCACTAACGATCCAAACCACCTCCTGTGAAAATAGGGGAGGGGATGCACGGCTACAGAGGGAGCCACTCCCCCCAAATTTGCACAGCAAAGAAAAAAAAAAAAACTGAAAATGTAGCCAGCACCTAAACCCAATACACGGGTGCACGCTGCTGTGGCAAGTACAAAACATGTAAAAAAAGAAAATGGCAGCAGCACACTTGGTCAACAAAATGGAGGCTCTTAGCGCACTTTTTGATCAAAACGTGTCCCCCATCCACCACGCGGAGGTGGCCTCTTATCGGATGGGTCCCTAAACACTCACCTACCTCAGGCTGGGTGACATGTTGGATCCACTAACGATCCAAACCACCTCCTGTGAAAATAGGGGAGGGGATGCACGGCTACAGAGGGAGCCACTCCCCCCAAATTTGCACAGCAAAGAAAAAAAACTGAAAATGTAGCCAGCACCTAAACCCAATACACGGGTGCACGCTGCTGTGGCAAGTACAAAACATGTAAAAAAAGAAAATGGCAGCAGCACACTTGGTCAACAAAATGGAGGCTCTTAGCGCACTTTTTGATCAAAACGTGTCCCCCATCCACCACGCGGAGGTGGCCTCTTATCGGATGGGTCCCTAAACACTCACCTACCTCAGGCTGGGTGACATGTTGGATCCACTAACGATCCAAACCACCTCCTGTGAAAATAGGGGAGGGGATGCACGGCTACAGAGGGAGCCACTCCCCCCAAATTTGCACAGCAAAGAAAAAAAAAAACTGAAAATGTAGTCAGCACCTAAACCCAATACACGGGTGCACGCTGCTGTGGCAAGTACAAAACATGTAAAAAAAGAAAATGGCAGCAGCACACTTGGTCAACAAAATGGAGGCTCTTAGCGCACTTTTTGATCAAAACGTGTCCCCCATCCACCACGCGGAGGTGGCCTCTTATCGGATGGGTCCCTAAACACTCACCTACCTCAGGCTGGGTGACATGTTGGATCCACTAACGATCCAAACCACCTCCTGTGAAAATAGGGGAGGGGATGCACGGCTACAGAGGGAGCCACTCCCCCCAAATTTGCACAGCAAAGAAAAAAAAACTGAAAATGTAGCCAGCACCTAAACCCAATACACGGGTGCACGCTGCTGTGGCAAGTACAAAACATGTAAAAAAAGAAAATGGCAGCAGCACACTTGGTCAACAAAATGGAGGCTCTTAGCGCACTTTTTGATCAAAACGTGTCCCCCATCCACCACGCGGAGGTGGCCTCTTATCGGATGGGTCCCTAAACACTCACCTACCTCAGGCTGGGTGACATGTTGGATCCACTAACGATCCAAACCACCTCCTGTGAAAATAGGGGAGGGGATGCACGGCTACAGAGAGAGCCACTCCCCCCAAATTTGCACAGCAAAGAAAAAAAAAAAACTGAAAATGTAGCCAGCACCTAAACCCAATACACGGGTGCACGCTGCTGTGGCAAGTACAAAACATGTAAAAAAAGAAAATGGCAGCAGCACACTTGGTCAACAAAATGGAGGCTCTTAGCGCACTTTTTGATCAAAACGTGTCCCCCATCCACCACGCGGAGGTGGCCTCTTACATTGTATATTCTGTATAAACATTGTATATTCTGTTTTTCTGTTTGCGGTGTTTGTTGGTGGTTTGACACATATTTATTATTTTGGGTGGTAAAATGCAACCGGACCAGTTTTTAGTTATTATTGTTGTTATTATTATTACTGTAAGTATTCTTATTATTGTAGAGTGTTTAGTAGTTGTTGTTATTATAGCGGTGTGTTTGGTGAGAATGAGGCTGGACCAGAAGATACTTGGTTGGACATTTTTGGACTAATATGGACTCATTATTGTATATATTATACAGGTGTATGTTGTTTGTATTATTGTTATGGTGATGTTTATTCTTTTTGTAATGTTTTATATTTTTTAATAAAAGATCTACAGGATATAACTCTGGATCAGTACAGGATAAGTAATGTAATGTATGTACATAGTGACCCCACCAGCAGAATAGTGAGTACAGCTCTGGAGTATAATACAGGATATAACTCAGGATCAGTACAGGATAAGTAATGTAATGTATGTACACAGTGATCTCACCAGCAGAATAGTGAGTACAGCTCTGGAGTATAATACAGGATATAACTCAGGATCAGTACAGGATAAGTAATGTAATGTATGTACACAGTGACCTCACCAGCAGAATAGTGAGTACAGCTCTGGAGGGTGTGGTCGCTAGGTGTGTCTGTTGCTGAGCTCCTGAGACTCCAGACTTCCAGAGGAGAGAGGCTGATTTTTCCACCTGCTTTCCCAGGAAGGTGGCAGATTCCTGGGGGAGCCATCAGCATGAATCCCCTGACCTCCACTCCTCGGTCCAGGCTGGCGAGGGGTGTAGAGGGAAAGCTACCAGCCAGTGCCCCGGCTGGAGGGGTTAGAAGATCTGGCAGGGTCCGCAGCGATGTGGATTCTGTCCCTCCAGCAATGGTTGGAAGCCGCAAGGCTCTCAGCCAGGAAGAAAAGCCTGCAAGCAAGACAAGTTTAAAGAAGGTCTCTGCAGCACAGAAGAGCTCCTCCAAGAGCCAGGTTGTGGAGCAGTGGGGCCAGAGAAAACCCAAGGAGTCTATGGCGACATACAGCTCCAGACTTGCTGCCAAGATTGGTGAGTACGAACTCCTTGGGAAGAAGCTGAGGGAGCTGAGAGAGGAGCTAAAGTTTGCAAAGTATCAGGTGAGCACAACTACCAAGCGGAAGAAACCAGAGTACTCTGCAAGGGTTAAGTCCTTGAGGCTGGAGCTGGAGGAGACTGAGCTGAGGAGAATGGCTGTCCTGGAGGGGAGCGATTTATTTAGGGAGAAACTTCTTAATGAGGATCGCTCCTCCAGGATGAAATCCCCAGTCAAAGAAGAGGAAATTGGGGGTGATTGTTCAGCAGATGAGAGCAGTAGTGAGGATGAGGTCCAAGAAATGGAGGCTGAAGAGGCTAAGGTGCTGGCAAGTGGGGAAGCTGTGGAAGTCAAGCCGCAGCCAATGCAGGGTGTGAACATGTCCCAAGCAAGTCTACCTGCAGGACAAGTGGCATTACCACCTTCATCGGGCGAGAGTGCTGGCGAGGAGGAGGAGGGTTGTGGTGGCGCCCTGCTGGCACAAATTGTAAAGATGGAGTCCCCCATGCATTTGGATAATTTTAGTTTTGGCGACTACCTTGGAGAGGAACAAATAATAAAAAAGAAGAAGAAAAGGCAGAAAAAAACATCTGAGCAAGTAAGCTTGATTTATGTTCCTTTTGTGCACCCTGGGCCGGCTGCAAAGTCAGTTCAGGGTGCAGACCCTGGTAATCTGCCTGTCCCCCCTTCTGCAAATGTGGAGCGGGGCCAGAACACCTGGGATAATAAAGTAAAGATGGGGGAAAGCGCTGACCTCGCTTGTCATAGTAGCGGGGCCAGCACCTGCAAAGATACAGCCAAGGGGCCGGACAGTGTTGCGGACAAGGTAGCATGTCCCCAGTTAGGGGATATTGGCGTTGCGGGGCACTCCTCTGCAGGTGAGGGGGGGAGTGTCCAGGTGGCAGAGGTTGGTATGGAGCTCGGGCGGCCGGGCAATTATAAAGACAAGGGAGAGGGCAGCTCCCAGAACAGGTCTGGCACTGCAGGGCACTCCTCTGCAGGCAAAGGGGGGAGTGTCCAGGTGTCTGGAACTGGAGCGCCATTCTCGGCGGCCCAGTCAGCGGTGTCTGGCTCTTTTGAGTTGTGGCGCTGTGGTGGGGCTGCTGTGGGTGGAGCTGGCGGTGGAGGACTGGTACCACAGGAACATGGACATGATACAACCCATGCAATGTTAGTAGCAGTTAAAGAAATTGAAGCCGAGGTATTGGCGGAGGCCGAGGGCAAAGTATGCGACAAAGCAGCTTCTTCCGATATTTCTAAAGGGAAGACTGCTGCAAGGTTGAGTGTGCCCAATGAAGCCAATGATGCAAGTGTAAAGCCCGGCATCATAAAGCCAGCAAGATTATATCCCGGCCAGTCCAGTGAAGCTAGGCAGGAGGAGACAGGCACAAGTGTTATGTATAATGTTACTGCCTCTACTGTTGTTTCTGGGGGGAGTGGTGTCGGTCCGGCTGCCCCCCCGGTAGCGACTGCTCCAATAAGGAGTTATGCTAATGTCGCTGCTGGGGGTCCCAGGGGATCCTCATCTCTTAATCCAGGGGAAGGTAACTTGCAACAGCGCCTCCTGGAGGCTTTAAGGAGAGGGGATAGAACGCTCCAGGTAGAGGACCGGGAGGTCGACTTGTCTTTTTGGATAGAAAGACATGGACTTGGGGCATTCCGAGAGCATAATGGGGAGGTGGTCTGGTCCCTTCCAACAAGCGGGCAGGAGCGTGGCCGGAGGAATGTGGCCCGTCTGGTATGGAGAGGCGGTGATGCATGCCCTTCTAGGGCAAAAGTTGTGGAGCTTCTTTTCCAGATGGGATTCAGGGCTAATGACATCTTTGCTCTGATCCACCCCTTCGGTACCTCTGAGTTCGACATCAGTTTTGTGAAGCCAGAAGGGCTTGAGCTCTTTTGGTCTAATCACGCACTGGTGAAGGACGAGCCTGTCTGGCAGGATTTCGCTGTGAAGGCGGTATCCCGCCAGAGTTTTGTCAAGAAAGTGACCGTTCTGACACGTAACGAGTCTCTTTCTTGCTATGACATAATGACCTGGCTGAGCAGGTATGGGGAGGTGACGGACGTCCCCAAGAAAAATCTGGATGAACATGGCATTTGGTCTGGAGCCTGGACGTTTTCCGTCCGCCTCCGCCGTTCAGGTAACACTGTCGCACACATTCCATCAGCCGCCTTTCTCGGCCGCGATAGGATCCAAGTCTTTTACCAGGGACAGCCGAAGCTGTGCCACAAGTGTGGTGATCCCTCACACTTTAGCGCAAACTGCACTAAGCAGATGTGCGCATTGTGCGGTGCGGAGGGTCATCTGGCTGCAACCTGTGGCCAGATTCGCTGTAACCTGTGTGGTGACCTTGGTCACCCATTTAGCCGGTGTCCCCGCTCATTCTCCAATGCTGTGACCACCCGGGATGGGGAGAGCAGTGAGGTTGCCTCATCTGGGGTGGGGACCAGCAGAGGAGAAGGGGCACTAGAGCCAATGAAGAAAGTTAAGAACAAGAGCCCCTCTAAGCTTAGGAGGGAGGAGAGGCGCAGAAGGAGCAGGGATCTTGAAAGTTCCCTGGTAGAAGGTGTAGTCCGGGATCCTGCTCCCGACGCTGGCTCAGAGAAGACAGCTGAGGCTCTTGGGGACGCCGAGTTAGGTGAAGAGATAAGGAAACTTCGTAAAGAGGAGGCAAATAGGGCCATTTCCTCAAGTTCCTCTCAATATGAAAGTTTGGATGAGGAAGATGGGAAAGGGCAAAAGGAAAAACAAAAGTGCGGCAGAAGGAGGCAGGGCCAGAGGGTACTCAGGGCATCATCTTCCTCCTCCGGTGTTGTAGGCCAAGTGCCTGGGAAAAGCCTGACCAACCCCCCTCTGATCGTTCTATCCAATAGGTATCGGGCCCTTGGCAAGGACTCTTCCCTTTCTTTGGAGGGGGAGGCTGAGAGTCTTTGTTCAGAGGCGGAGGAACCTCCGGGAGGTGCTGAGCCTGTTCCTTCTGAGGTAACTTCCTTGGGAGGGCAGGTGGCCCCTGGGTCAGGAGATGAGGATCGTGGGATGGATATGTCAGCATCCCTAAAGAGGTCTAAAAAGAAGGAAAGGGGGTCTTCTTCTGATGGGGAAGGGGGGAAGAAGAAGGGTAAGAGGTAAAGGGGATAGGCCATCCAACTCGATCACTCAGGATGGCGGCACTCACCCCATTGACGCTGGCATCCATTAACTGTGCCAGCATTAAGTCTGATATGGCTAGATTTGCAGCCTTTGATTTTCTCAGCCGAGTTGAAGCCGACATTTTGTATCTGCAAGAGACCAGGTTGTCAGATCTAGCCTCCCTGGTAAAAGCCAGGAGAGAGTGGAGGCGCGGCCCCTCCCACTGGTCTCTTGCGGCTGAGCCATATAGTGGGGTGGCGGTCCTTTTTACCGCTCCTGTTGAATGCAGACGGGTTATCGAGTTGGAAATGGGGAGGTGCCTGATCTTAGATGTCCTCATGAAGGGGCAAGAGCTCCGGCTCATTAACATCTACGCCCCACAAACAAAGTGGGACCGTAAAAGCCTCTTTATGAGGATCAAGCCCTTCCTTTTTACAAGTCGGCAAGTGATCTTTGGAGGGGACTTCAATACTGTCACGAGGTCCCAAGATAGGAGAGGCTCCAATGGTCCGCTGGCTTATGACAGTACAGCCCTCAATAGCATAGTTAGGGAAGCTCGCCTAGAGGACGCCCACATCCGGAGCCCCTCAGGCCACGCGGGTTTCACCTATCATCGAGGTAGCTGCAGGTCTAGGATAGACAGGTTTTATTTAAAGGAGGAAGCCGTCTCTTCCGCAGTGTCCGTGATTGAGGTGGAGTTCTCCGATCACTGTATGATTTTGTTTTCCTTGAATGTTTCAGAGACCCCCCGGATGGGTAAAGGTTATTGGAAGCTGAATTCGTCCCTCCTGGAGGAAGCGGAGATAAGACAGTCCTTTGAGGATTTTCTTCAGAGTCAGGTACCTTTACTGGGCCTTTGTAGTAGTAAGTCAGAGTGGTGGGAGATATTCAAGAAGCGGGTTGCGGGGTTCTTCCGCCAGCTCTCGAGCCTCAGGTCCCTGAACAGGTATCGCCTGTATCAGGGTCTGAGGAGGAAACTCGAGCTTCTCGTCTCGACTGGAGGTAGCCGAGAGGATATCTCCAGAGTGAAATCCTTGCTGATGAGGTGTCAGTACGATAGGCACGCATCTTTGGTTTTTGAGAGGGATTTCGGGAAGTACCGCTCGCCCGACCCTTACAGAAACTGTAAGATGTCAGTGAGTAGTAAAGTCATTTCAGGACTGATCGATAGTACGGGATCTCTGAATCGGTCCAGATCAGGGATCCTGGAGGTTGTCAGATCCTTCTACTCACACCTCTTGGGGAGGAAGGATCTAGATCGGGACAAGATGTCGGCTTTCCTGGCTGAAACCATTCCTGAGCCAGGGGTAGACCCCTCTCTTGATGTTTTGGCAGAAGAAATCAGGGAAGAGGAAGTGAGACTGGCGATCGAGGGGCTTGCCCCTAAGAAGTCTCCAGGTCCGGATGGCTTAACATCCGAGTGGTACAGGACCTTTAAGGAGTCTTTAGCTCCCCTCTTGACTGAGGTATTTAATGAGTGTCTCTCCTCGGGCACTCTGCCAAAGTCAATGAGGAGGTCGGCCCTGATTCTTCTCTCAAAGGGTAAAGATCCTAGCCGGATTGAGAATTGGAGACCCATAGCTCTTCTCAATACGGACAGGAAGCTTCTGGCCAAGATACTGTTTAATCGGTTGGTGAAGTTTGCACCCCGGCTCCTTTCGGGGGCCCAGCACTGCTCTGTTCCGGGCCGAAGCACCTTAAGTGCTGTCCTCAGTGTCAGGGAGGCAGTGGAGCGGAGTAGTGCGGGTCTCTGGAAGGGGTACTTGTTGTCCCTGGATCAGGCCAAAGCATTTGATCGGGTGAACCACGAGTACCTCTGGTCCGTCCTCCTGAGATATGGCTTACCGAGTACTTTTGTGAATTGGCTTGTCACCATATATGCAAGGGCAGAGAGTTTCCCACTGGTGAACGGTTGGTCTGGCCGCTCTTTTGAAGTGGGGTCCGGAGTCCGTCAGGGTTGTCCTTTGAGCCCGCTGTTATACGTGTTCGCAATCGATCCCTTCGTCCGGAGGGTAGATTGTGGGCCGTTAGCGGGAGTCGGGATGAGTCTGGCGGAGCTGGATGTCGCCCAGAGAGTGGTGGCGTACGCTGATGATGTCACCATTTTCGTCTCCTCGAGGGTGGAGGTCGAGGTGGTGATGTCGGAGGTGGATCGTTACTCGGAGGCATCCGGGTCCAAGATCAATCGGGATAAGTGTGAAAGTCTCTGGCTGGGAGGGGGAGATCCCACGTTTGATCTCCCGGACACCCTTCCAGGGCTCCAAGAGTCAGCAAAAGTTTTGGGCATCACATTCGGCCAGGATGATTATCCCACCAAAAACTGGGACGGTAAGCTCCAGGATGCCACTCAGAAGGTGGACCAGTGGAAGGGTTGGTCTATGACCCTCAGGGAAAGGGTACACCTGATCAAATCGTACCTGCTCCCCTTGTTTATCTATCTGGGCAGCGTATGTATCTTGCCAGAGGCTTACTACACTAGGATCTACAGCCTGTTTTTCCAACTGTTATGGGGGAACAGGTTGAACCTAGTCAAGAGGGAGGTTACGTACCGCACGAGGAGACTAGGGGGTTTATCTATGGTAAACCCTGTGGTGTTCTTAACGAACACCTTCTTGAAAGCCAACATCGCAAACCTCTGGAAAGAGAGGGCTCCTCCGTGGGTATTCTCCTGCAGGGAGTGGTTTCGGCCTTTCTTCCAGGAATGGGAGACAGGAGGGCAAGTGAAGGACCTCCGTACACCACATGGATATCTTCCGGCTTACGCTACCCCGACTCTGAAGGCGTTACGTCGGTGGGGTCTGGGAGTGTGGGAGATCAGGACCCAGTCAAGGCGTTCCCTTGACAAACGGGTTCTGTTGACCCACTTCCAGAAGCCTCTGGCGCTCAGGGACTGCCCAGGTCGGGATCTGAGGGTTGGTTTAAGTCTTTTGAACTCGAAACGGATCCCCCAGAAGTTTTGGGACTTGGCCTGGCGCTGCTTTCAGGGGAAGCTATGTGTAAGGGACAACCTGAAGTGTAGGAGCTCTGATGACCGGGACTGTCCCCGAGAAGAGTGCGGGAACACGCTGGAAAGCATGGACCACTTCCTGCTTCATTGTCCCTTTAATATAGGGGTCTACAACCGGGTGGGCGCTTCCATCGGCTGGAGTCAACTTGCCGGCCTTGCCTATCCGGAGTGGGCTTATGGAGCATTCAAGATCCTGGGTGGCCGAGATCGGTGCACATTATTTTTAGTTAGCTTAGTGGTTAGGTACCACACGTGGAATGCACGGTGTTTAGTATCTACACAGCGAAAAGTCCTCTCTGAGGTGGAGGTCTGTAGGAATATCACTGGTGACCTCGGGAAGATCAGGTCTTTAGAGTATGGCAGATTGGGTACAAGTAGGGCTTCTCTCCTATGGAGAGGGTTTTCATTTGATGTGCCCTAGATGCTGAACCCTTTGGGGGAGGCACCTTAATTCTGGTTAGGGATAGAGTGGTAGGGTCAGTGTTAGGGTCAGTGTGTAGGGACAGCTTAAACTTTAGGGGCAGCGATAGTGTGAGTCTAGGGAAAGTAGGTGAGGGATAGGTTTAAAAATTATTTGGTATCTGGTCTGCCATACTCTGATCCCGGTGGAGGGCTGGCGCATGTCACCTTTAGCTTTTTGTTTTGTTTTAGAGAAATGAGTGTATGAAGGGCTTGCAGGTAACTGAACTTGGGCCTTACAATTGTTATGTTATGTATATAGTAATGTAGTTATATGTATAGTTATGTTATGTCTATAGTTATGTTTATGTTAATAAGTGTATAGTATGTGTTTAAGTAATTATGTTGTGTGGCAAACCTTTTGGTGGCATGGCTGAATAGGCCTTGCTTTTACTTTATTGTATATATGTATATAGGGGGCTATAGAATAGGTTGGGTGGGGGAATGGGGGGTAAGAGGTGAGCTGGGTGGAGCCATTGATGAACAATATTGGACTCCATGATGCCCGGCTCCTGGTGTGGATTATGGACTGGACATTTATACCATCTCATGGCAAGAGGGGCTGGAGGGGCTTTGGGATTAGATAGTGAAAGAGTTGTTATTGTTATTCATTTACCTGTATTTCTGTATTACCGTATATGTATGCTTATTAATGTTTAGTTACCTTTTGTTTTAGTTAAGGCAGCCGGATCTATTTGTTTTTATATTTTTTTTTTTTTTTTTTTTTTTAATATATATTAGGAGAGGATGGGTGTGATATCCGCTAATGATGGTGGTGAGGATGGGTGTGAGTGAGTGTGGGATCGGAGAGAGGGAGAGAGGGAGAGAGGGAGAGAGGGAGAGAGGGAGAGAGAGAGAGAGAGAGAGAGAGAGAGAGACAGAGAGAGAGAGAGAGAGAGAGAGAGAGAGGAGAGAGAGGAGAGAGGAGAGAGAGGAGAGAGAGAGAGAGAGAGAGAGAGAGAGAGAGAGAGAGAGAGAGGAGAGAGAGAGAGGAAAAGGAAAAAAAAAAGTCTATGTATGTTTATATGTATGTTTATATGTATGTTTATATGTATGTTTATATGTATGTTTTGTCTGTAATGTATCTGCTGCCTGTTAGTCAATATCTTCATTATGTCCAGGTTTGGACGGCTTTTATTTCCTATTGCCGGGCATGGCAGAGTTTTTGTTTGTGTATTTGGTGTGAGTTTGGTGTGATGTATGGTGTTGGGGTACACATATTATTTCATTAGTTTATATATACGTGTACGTAATTAGTTTTAGTTGAAACTGGACTGGCTGGTAAAAGTTTAGTTTTTGTTATAATGACAATTTGTCTTATTTTGTTTCATATTTATGGCGCATGTAAGCTGAGTTTATGTTATGTATTATTGATTATGTCTGTTATGTTTTAGATTTTTATAATAAAAAGATTTACAGGATATAACTCTGGATCAGTACAGGATAAGTAATGTAATGTATGTACACAGTGACCTCACCAGCAGAATAGTGAGTACAGCTCTGGAGTATAATACAGGATATAACTCTGGATCAGTACAGGATAAGTAATGTAATGTGTTTACAAAGTGATCCATCTTTGGATAAAGACTCATTCTATATGTGTTTTATAAAAGGGTTTTTAAAATCAGATCCAAGTTTTACCAAGGGGAAATGAATCCAACAAGATAATGCTAGATATTTCTACATATAATTGTGAATAGGAGGACATGCCCCACTCTCTGTAATTCTTGTACACCTGTAAGTTGACCTGTTTTCAGGGGCGATGATTTTGGGGGGCACAAATTGGCTTTTCTGCAGTGTAAACCATAGCCACATTCCATGAGGGCAGGGGATCAATGCTTTCAATCCCAAACACCTGCTCCACTTGTGACTGACAGGCAGATTTGACAAGCCCCTCATCAATCACTCAAGGGGGCGGCCATTGATATTCACCTGCAGGGGTGCACTGTACAGAGAGGCTGCGCACATCTCAGCTCAGCCGCAATGCTCAGGATGACGAATTGCTACCAATATGTTACAAATACTGCTTATAGCAAACAGCCTGACATTGTTAAACTGATTGATGGCTATAAAAAATAAGTAAAAAGCAATTATACCAGATTAATACAAAAAAAACGCCCAAAATCTGCAGTAAAATCCATTTGTCCTAATTGTTTGGAAAATTGTATGAAGAAGATTTCTTTATACACACACACACACACACACACACACATATATAAATATATATATATATATATATAGCCAATAATATATATATATATATATATATATATATATATATATATCTGTATAAATATATATATATATATATATATAAATAAATACATTTTACTTATATAGTATTTTTGAAGGCAAAATTATATTGAATTTATTGTAAAATGCTTAAATATTGTACAAAAAAAAAAAGTATATATATATATATATATATATATATATATATATATATATACAGTCATGGCCGTAAATGTTAGAAAAACCAAAAAAAACATTGTAAAAAAAGAAAATGGCAGCAGCACACTTGGTCAACAAAATGGAGGCTCTTAGCGCACTTTTTGATCAAAACGTGTCCCCCATCCACCACGCGGAGGTGGCCTCTTATCGGATGGGTCCCTAAACACTCACCTACCTCAGGCTGGGTGACATGTTGGATCCACTAACGATCCAAACCACCTCCTGTGAAAATAGGGGAGGGGATGCACGGCTACAGAGGGAGCCACTCCCCCCAAATTTGCACAGCAAAGAAAAAAAAAAAAACTGAAAATGTAGCCAGCACCTAAACCCAATACACGGGTGCACGCTGCTGTGGCAAGTACAAAACATGTAAAAAAAGAAAATGGCAGCAGCACAATAGCAAACAGCCTGACATTGTTAAACTGATTGATGGCTATAAAAAATAAGTAAAAAGCAATTATACCAGATTAATACAAAAAAAACGCCCAAACTCTGCAGTAAAATCCATTTGTCCTAATTGTTTGGAAAATTGTATGAAGAAGATTTCTTTATACACACACACACACACACACACATATATAAATACATATATATATATATATATATATATATATATATATATATATATATATAGCCAATAATATATATATATCTGTATAAATATATATATATATATATATATATATATATATATATATATATATATAAATAAATACATTTTACTTATATAGTATTTTTGAAGGCAAAATTATATTGAATTTATTGTAAAATATATATATATATATATACAGTCATGGCCGTAAATGTTAGGACCCCTGAAATTTTTCAAGAAAATGAAGTAACACATGTTTTGCTATACACATGTTTATTCCCTTTGTGTGTATTGGAACTAAACCAAAAAAGGGAGGAAAAAAAGCAAATTGGACATAATGTCACCAAACTCCAAAAATGGGCTGGACAAAATTATTGGCACCCTTTCAAAATTGTGGAAAAATAAGATTGTTTCAAGCATGTGATGTTCCTTTAAACTCACCTGGGGCAAGTAACAGGTGTGGGCAATATAAAAATCACACCTGAAAGCAGATAAAAAGGAGAGAAGTTCACTTAGTCTTTGCATTGTGAGTCTGTGTGTACCACACTAAGCATGGACAACAGAAAGAGGAGAAGAGAACTGTCTGAGGCCTTGAGAACCAAAATTGTGGAAAAATATCAACAATCTCAAGATCTCAAGGTTACAAGTCCATCTCCAGAGATCTAGATTTCCCTTTGTCCACAGTGCACAACATTATCATAAGTTTGAAACCATTAGCTACAGTGCCATGGGTTTCAAATTTATGTTAATCTCCCTGGGTGTGGATGGAAGAGAAAAACTTGATGAAAGGTGTCAACTCAGGATAGTCCGGATGGTAGATAAGCAGCCCCAAACAAGTTCCAAAGATATTCAAGCTGTCCTGCAGGCTCAGGAAGCATCAGTGTCAGTGCAAACTATCCGTCTACATTTAAATAAAATTAAACGCTATGGCAGGAGACCCTGGAGGACCCCACTGCTGACACAGAGACATAAAAAAGCAAGACTATATTTAGCCAAAATGAACTTGACTAAGCCAAAATCCTTCTGGGAAAACGTCTTGTGGACAGATGAGACCAAGATAGAGCTTTTAAGTAAAGCACATCATTCTACTGTTTACCGAAAATGGAATGAGGCCTTCAAAGAAAAGAACACAGTACCTACAGTGAAATATGGTGGAGGTTCAATGAGGTTTTGGGGTTGTTTTGCTGCCTCTGGCACTGGGGGCCTTGAATGTGTACAAGGCATCATTAAATCTCAGGATTACTAACGGATTTTGGGTCGCACCGTACAGCCCAGTGTCAGAAAGCTGGGTTTACGTCCGAGATCTTGGGTCTTCCAGCAGGACAATGACCCCAAAAATACATATAAAAAAGCCCCCAGAAATGGATGGGAACAAAGCACTGGAGAGTTCTGAAGTGGCAGCAATGAATCCAGATCTAAATCCCATTGAACACCTGTGGAGAGATCTTAAAATGGCTGTTGGGAAAAGGCGCCTTCCAATAAGAGAGACCGGGAGCAACTTGCAAAGGAAGAGTGGTCCAACATTCCGGCTGGGAGGTGTAAGAAGCTTATTGATGGTTATAGGAAGCGACTGATTTCAGTTATTTTTTCCAAAGGGCGTACAACCAAATATTAAGTTACGGGTGCCAATAATTTTGTCCAGCCCATTTTTGGAGTTTGGTGACATTATGTCCAATTTTCTTTTTTTTCCTCCCTTTTTTGGTTTAGTTCCAATACACACAAAGGGAATAAACATGTGTATAGCAAAACATGTGTTACTGCAATCCTTTTCTGTGAGAAATACTTCATTTTCTTGAAAAATTTCAGGGGTGCCAACATTTACGGCCATGACTGTATATAATTTAGAAGGCAAAATCATATTGTATTAATCGTCCAAAACTCACCAAAAATATTTTTTGAAGGGCGACATCATATTGTATGAATCGTAAAATCATAGAAAGCTTTAGAAAATATTTAATTTTTTGAAGGCAAAATCATATTGTATTAATCGTAAAATGAATTTAAAAAAAAATCTTTAAGAAACACTATATTTTTTGAAGACAAAATTATATTACGGTAATCATTAAATTAAAAAAATCATATTTAAAATTATTATAATTTTTTTAACATTTACCGTAATTAAGAAAATGGAACATTTTGGATAGTTATTTATGTAAAGCTAGCTTAAGTATTGTGAAAGGTTTTGTTAAAATAAAAAATATAAGGTCAATGAATGCATCCATTATAAATATACGGAACTGTGTGAACGACTCTCCAAAAAAAAAAAAGAAAAAGGGCCAAGGACCAAACCGTCGGCTGTCAGTCATTGCGCTGTGAAGAAAACATGGGGCGATCTGTGATGAAAAGCCGCTCTTCAGGCATTGCCCTAATTAGTATCATGGGTCCATGACCCTTTTTGTAAGTAAAAGACAAACATTTTTCTAACTGTTGCTCTGCAGGGAGGTCCCAGACCCCCAGGAGCGAGGGGCTCGGAGAAGCTGTCACAGTCAGGTTTATTAGGCTTGGAGAACACAACAATTGTTTGATGTGGTGCCTCTTACTGGATTAGTATAGAGCTCATTGAGTAGATGTTTTACATGACACTACATACTACTTTCTAAAGCATTCTTTTAAGAAAGCAATGAAAAATAAACATTTCGACCCTAAACCCCAAAGAATAAGGTCTTTTCTTCCAAAAATATAATTCATTAGAAGAACGGCTTCCAAAAAAAACCCCTTGAATTTAAGACATTTACTCAACCTAATAGAATTAGCGCCCAGTAATAGGGAAGTAGTGCCGGTAGGGCCAGACCTGTTTAGCGGGGCAGGGATCTAGATCTTCTCTTCTAGCCAACTACATTTTTAGTACTTGTACTTTTTAGATATTGCGATAAAATTATCATTAAATAGGACAACCTACTGCCAGTTGATCTGCAAAATAACCAAAAAGGTTAAAGAAAAACAAACAAAGTTATATGTGAAGCGTAAGAGATGTTTTTAGAATTTGATTTTTGTTTTTGTGAATTTTACAATTTAAAAAAAAAAAAAGATTGCATGTTAAAGGGGTATTCCACGACTAGATATCTTATCCCCTATTCAAAGGATAGGGGATAAGATGCCTGAACGTGGGGGTCCTTCCGCTGGGGACTCCTGCAATCTCCCTGCTGCCCCCTGCATTCGTTTAGAGCATCAGGTGCAGCGCCAGAGGCTTGAGACATCACGGCTACTCCCAGCTCGTGACATCATGGCCACGCTTCCTCAATGCAAGTCCATGGGAGGGGGCGTGATGTGCATCCCGCCCCCTCCCATAGACTTACGTTGAGGGGGTGTGGCCGTGATGTCACGAGCGGGGCGTGACCATGACGTCACAAGCCTCTGCCCTGCATTGTCAGTCACGCCGGATGTCTGGGATGCTGTAGCGGGGGTGCTGCAGCGTGGGTCCCCAGCGGCGGGGCCCCACAATCAGACATCTTATCCCCTAACCTTTGGATAGGGGATAAGATGTCTAGGGGCGAAGTACCCCTTCAATATTACTTGTGATACTCACCTCTGCTTCTTTCAGCACAGTGATGCACTAGGGGGATGATTCTTCAACCTCCCCAACACTTGGGCCACAGGGTCACAGTCATTCTCCTCCGTGTTTGGCTGCCAAGAGGACTGGCACCTATGGGTGACATTAGGCTAGGTGGTCTATTTGTAGCTGTTTGAATTCAGGTCTGATTTTCATTTTGGCTTAGTTTTGACCTTGCTACCTTTTTAGTCCTCTTGTTTTCCTTATTGTTCGTGCAGTCCTACTTCTGGGTATTGATCTCAACCTGGTCCTGGCTACGTTTCTGTATTCTCCTCTTGATTACCATACCTGGATTTACTTCTGTCTGACTATTACCCCATCACCATCCTTCCATGCCACTGTGCCCCCAGAATTGTTGATGCCACTGTACCCCCAGAATTAATCATGCCACTGTGCCCCCAGAATTAATTATGCCACTGTGCCCCCAGAATTAATGATGCCACTTTACCCCCAGAATTAATGATGCCACTGTGCCTCCAGAATTAATGATGCCACTGTGCCCCCAGAATTAATGATGCCACTGTACCCCCAGAATTAATGATGCCACTGTGCCCCCAGAATTAATGATGCCACTGTGCCCCCAGAATTAATGATGCCACTGTGCCCCCAGGATTAATGATGACACTATCCCCCAGAATTAATGATGCCACTGTGCCCCCAGAATTAATGATGCCACTGTGCCCCCAGAATTAATGATGCCACTGTGCCCCCACAATTAATGATGACACTATCCCCCAGAATTAATGATGCCACTGTGCCCCCAAAATGAATGATGCTGCTGTGCCCCCAGAATGAATGATGCCGCTGTTCCCCCAGAATTAATTATGCCACATTGCCCACAGAATTAATGATGCCACTGTTCCCCCAGAATTTATGATGACACTGTGCCCCCAGAATTAATAATGCTGCTGTGCCCCCAGAATATATGATGCCCCTGTGCCCCCAGAATTAATGATGCCACAATGCCCCCACAATTAATTATGCCACTATGCCCCCAGAATTAATAATGTCCCTGTGCCCCTACATGAACTTTGCCACTATGACTCTCCAGCTGTTGCAAACTGCAACTCCCATCATGCACAGACAGAAGGTGATGATGGGAGTTATAGTTCTAAAACAACTGGAGAGTCACACGTGGGGAACACAAATTTTTACCTGAGCTTTGGCTCCCGTCCCAGGTCCCGCGCTGCTCCGCTGCTCTGGCCTCTTCTAGTCAGGCCTGGCCGGAGCAGATGATGCAGGCAGCTAATCACTGTTATCGCTGAGTAGATGTTTATTGTGTATAATAATAGAAACAAAATCTGCAACGTAATTAAGAGAGAACTTCTACATGTTCTGTACAGAAGTTGAACCCTCAGAATCATCACATCTAAAGGGCCCCAGCCTGATCTCTATACAAAAGGGCAAAAATAGAGCAAATTATCAATATCGTACAGTAGTGTGCAATGTTGTATGACACGATGTAATACAGAGGATAGTTTCAATCTCAAAATTTAGGATTTCCAGGACTGGCAATGTAAATAATCTATTGAAGTAAGGAAAGATAAGAGAACGAAAATGGTAAAAGGAATTTAAAAAAATTGCCTAGTTCCTATCATAATCAATAGTCACATCTATACTGCATACAGAAGCCTTGAAGACATTACAAGACATTACAGTGGTTGCACCACCGGAACAATTAGGAAAGGTGATATGTGTCTGATCACAAGGGGGGGGGGGGGGGGGGGCTGCCAGGACCCACCTCAATGTTGAGAAAGGGGACCTGAATCTTCCATCAGAATGGAGCAGTAGTCACACATGTGCACCACCGCTCCATTTATTCTCTATGGGAGCCATTGGGGATGGCTGAACACATGCACATTCTGACAGGAGACCTGGGTTCACTTTCTTGAGATCACTGTGGATAAGTTGTTATGGTGGGACTGCTCTATTAATGAGCACAACCATCAT
Organism: Hyla sarda; assembly: GCF_029499605.1. Lineage (NCBI taxonomy): Eukaryota > Metazoa > Chordata > Amphibia > Anura > Hylidae > Hyla > Hyla sarda. Next base: position 286,485,914 of record NC_079194.1, on the reverse strand, counting down.
TGGGTTGTCCATACTGCTCTATCTCTAGATTGAAAAACTAGGCCCCTTTGCTCTCCTGATCCGTAAAGAATCGATTGTTCAGATCCCCACCGATCGCCAGAATGAGCATGCTCAGTGTGTGCGACAGGAGATAGGGATAGGTGTCCTTCCCGATCACACGGACAGAGGTGGAAGAGAATGTGTTTAGCTTACACTTCTCCAGGCTTATTCTAGTGATTAGGTGAGGTCTGAAACACCAGCCCCCTACCGAATAAAACTATTTACATATCTCAAAGTCGTTAGAGTGCCCATTTAAAACTGGCCATACACTTCAGAAGATCAATGAGCTGACCGCTATCTTTCCTAACCTACCCCCCCCCCCCTTATTCCCTACACCTGCATGCTTGGCTCTGCCTTCGTGTTTCCCAAAAGGGTAAAGGGAAGTCTACCACTTCTAGATGCCTCTGGAGTTGACCTATCTACCCTACCCTAAAATCCAACTGCCTGATCCTTCAACCCATGTTCCCCCAGCCCAGCCAGCCCAATATTGAGGAAGAGTCAGAAAGCCCCCATACACATTAGATGGTTGTCTGGTCTCACAAAACCATTGGATTATGTGTATGACCTACTAAAGGTCACTCCTGGCATGAAATGTGTTTATACAGTAAATGGCATACAGAGTTATATGATTGACAATGGTTTTTGCCCATATACAGGGTGATTCAAAAAGGATGGTACAGTATTATGCCCTCTGTATTCATAACAGCATAGCACAAATTTATTAACATAAAAAGACACATCTATGCAAGTTTTATCTACACGCTACAAATGTTCAGCGGGATTTCCATTGGTGACTCGGCCGATGTCCAGGCGGTTGTCCAGTTCTGTCCAGACAGGACCAATATCTCCTCAGCTATGGACTCCACTGTTCCAGTGATACGTTGTCTCAGGTTGGTCAGATCCTGTGACTGGGGGGGGGCAGGTACACCAAGTCCTTGATGTAGCCCCCACCGACACAAGTCGCAGGGTGTTAGATCTGTGATAGCCGAAGTCACACTGAAGAAAAAAGTGTTTAACATACATTATATGTGGTCATGTGATGGTCACGTGACATTAGCACACCCGCCAGAGAACCAATGGTAGGGGGCGAGTGTGCGCCTGTAAGCCAATAGAAGTGTCGTGTTGTGGAGAAAATTGGAGAGGAGGGGCACATGACAGGGGGAGACTGGGGCTGGACACGTGGTAGGGGTACGCTGTGTGGGGGGAGGAGTTAGGAGGGGGGTTTAAGAAGGAGGGGGCTGGGTCAGGAAGGGGTCAGTCGGCACGAGGCCAGCGAAGTTCCCGCCCTCCCTAATAGCAGGTGGGGTTTCTTGTCGCGGTAGCGGGAGAGAGATTTGACGGTATGAGTGGCAATTTTGGTGGTTTGAGAAGGTGTTGGTGGAGGTGAGGCTGGGAACGGTACTCAGCCTGGTGAAGAATTCTCTGTGGGCATGGACCCCGGGGAGAGGATTGGGCCTCTGAAACGGTGTCCCTGGGTCTGGTGCCTTACGGCTAGGGGCAAATGTAGGAGGCTTGGCACATTGGTTTACTTGGGGTCAAAAAGGGGACAATGCCTCCAGATCCTTCCTCCGCTGTAGGGTTGTTATGTATTTCAGGTTTTTTGTATGATGTTCATACAATGTGTTATGACAATGTTTAAATTGTTAACTGTTAATAAATATGGGCTGCTGTGGCCTTTTATACCACTAAACTGGTGTCAGTCATTATTGGAAGGTTCTTTGGGGGGGTGACAAAAGGTAAGCAGCTCGGCTATCCCCTAGTCATGGTTTCATTCAGTATTGCTGAACATCCAAATGGAAATGTGATGGTGCACCATCCTGCTGATAGACTACACTTGGCACATCTTCCTATAACATGTCCCGCAGCATGAATAATAGTATTAAAGGGATACTTCACTGCCCCAACATTCGGAACATTTTGTTCCGAACCCTGGGTGCGGGCTGCGGGGGTCGTGACATCACAGCCACGCCCCCTCATGACGACGTATCACGCCCCCTCAATGCAAGTCTATGGGAGACTGCCACGACACCCAGCGTTCGGAGCAAAATGTTCCGAATGCTGGGGCAGTGGAGTACCCCTTTAAAGGGGTACTCCGGCGGAAAACAATTTTTTTTTTTTAAATCAACTGGTGCCAGAAAGTTAAGCAGATTTTTAAATTACTTCTATAAAAAAAATCTTAATCCTTCCAGTACTTATCAGCTGCTGTATACTACAGAGGAAGTTGTACAGTTCTTTCCAATCTGACCACAGTTCTCTTTGCTGCCACCTCTGTCCATGTCAAGAACTGTCCAGAGCAGGAGAGGTTCGCTCTGGGGATTTGCCCCTACTGCGGACAGTTCCTGGCATGGACAGAGGTGTCAGCAGAGAGCACTATGGTCAGACAAAAAAGAACAACTCGACTTCCTCTGTAGCATACAACTGCTGATAAGTACTGGGAGGATTAAAGGAGTAGTCCAGTGGTGAACCCAGTGGTGAACAACTTATCCCCTATCCTAAGGATAGGGGATAAGTTTGAGATTGCGGGGGGTCCGACCGCTGGGGCCCCCTGCGATCTCCTGTACGGAGCCCCGACAGCGCCCGCGGGAAGGGGGCATGTCGACCTCCGCACGAAGCGGCGGCCGACAAGCTCCCTCAATACAACTCTATGGCAGAGCCGAAGCGCTGCCTTCGCCAATCTACGGCTCTGCCATTGAGATGTATTGAGGGGGCGTGTCAGCCGCCGCTTTGTGCGGAGGTCGACACCCGCTATCTGGCCGGAGAGCCTGGCCCCCGTACAGAGAGATCGCAGGGGGCCCCAGAGGTCGGACCCCCCGCGATCTCAAACTTATCCCCTATCCTTAGGATAGGGGATAAGTTGTTCACCACTGGGTTCACCACTGGACTACTCCTTTAAGATTATTTTATAGAAGTCATTTACAAATCTGTTTAACTTTCTGGCACCAGTTGATTTGAAACAAATTGTTTTCCACCGGAGTTCCCCTTTTAATGACAACAACCATGTGATTCATTGTGTCACTTTTACTACAGGCCTTTTACTGTTGCCGCATCCTTTTTGAATCACATACAAGGTCATAGGGTGGACAGTGGGTTTACTCAGATACGTAGATGTCGTATATTCTGCAGAACAAGAACAAGCAAGGCACATACGTCACCCCATTGGCTCTGCTGTACGCCCCGCTAAGGAACGAACAAGGCGCTCAGCTACCAGATTCGACCTGTGTTAGTACGAGACCTCCACTCATCCGATAGTGTTACAACCAACACAAAGATTTCACTGTAGGCACTGCCTCTCCGAAAAAGGTATTTGAAATTGAAGTTGCAAATCAAAGAGAAGCGAATGTGTAAGAACACCTATCCGGTTTCATTTCAGAGAGCGCTCCTCTTTTCACAGGGGACTTTAAAAGGGAACATTTCTAACCAACTATTTCATACACAAGTTCAATCACAAAGGCGACCTGAACACTTGTCTGTTGAAGTCATTGTGTGCGGGATGTCCCTTTCTACCCCAACCCCTTGACTACTAGAAAAAAAGATCTTCTGCAAGAATACGAGTTAAGACGGCTAGAATGCCATATACTTATATACCTACCAGCCCCCAAAAAATGTCAAAATCCTATAATTATATAGATTTGCCCTAATGCGGGAAAACAAATCCCTGCTAAATCACATGATTCAATCCCTTTATAACCTATTTATGAAATAATGAATAACCTGGTCCTCAGCGGTATCCATATCAAAAACTTGGAGGGGTGGGGGCGTCGGAACGTTTTGAGTTAAAAAAAATAAAAATAAAATATTCCAAAAATGTTGGCATATAGTTCTAGTGACAAAAAGGTGAGAAAAGTTTTAAAGGGGTTATCCAGGAAAAAAACCTTTATATATATATATATATATATATATATATATATCTCAACTGGCTCCAGAAAGTTAAACAGATTTGTAAATTACTTCTATTAAAAAATCGTAATCCTTTCAGTACTTATAAGCTGCTGAAGTTGAGTTGTTCTTTTCTGTCTAAGTGCTCTCTGATGACACCTGTCTCGGGAACCACCCAGTTTAGAAGCAAATCCCCATAGCAAACCTCTTCTAAACTGGGCGTTTCCCGAGACAGGTGTCATCAGAGAGCATTTAGACAGAAAAGAACAACCTTAACTTCAGAAGCTCATAAGTACTGAAAGGATTAAGATTTTTTTTATAGAAGTAATTTACAAATCTGTTTAACTTTCTGGAGCCAGTTGATATATATATATATATATATATAAAAAAAAAGTTTTTTCCTGGAATACCCCTTTAACTTCATGAATTACCATTAAAGGGGTACTCCACTGGCCCAGTATCAGGAACATTTTGTTCCAAATGCTGGGTGCGGGGGTCATGACGCCATGGCCACACCCCCTCAATGTAAGTCTATGGGAGGGGGCGTGGCAGCTGCCACGCCCCCTCCCATAGACTTGCATTGAGGGGGTGTGACATGACGTCAGAAGGGGTGTGGCCGACGACCCCCACAGCCCGCACCCAGCGTTTGGAACCAAATGTTTTGGTTGCTGGGCCAGTGGAGTACCCCTTTAAACAGGTTATCCAGCATTAGAAAAACATAGCCGCTTTCTTCTAGGGCCACTCTTGTCCTCAGTGGGTATTACAGTTTGTTTCCATTGTTTCCAATCTGTTCTCTAGATTGGTGAGGGTCCCAGAAGTTAGACCCTCACCAATTAGCTTGTGAGCCCATATCCTGTGCATAGGTGATAGCTTCGGGAATGATGGGAATGATGTCCACCATGACTGTCCATTGCTCACCGAACAGTCATGGCATACATACATAATAAATATCTGATAGAGGGAGACAACATAGGCACGCCTTGAATTCTACTCGCTTCCTTAAAGGGGTACTCCGGTGGAAAACTTTTTTTTTTTTTTTAATCAACTGGTGCCAGAAAGTTAAACAGATTTGTAAATTACTTCTATTAAAACATCTTAATCCTTCCAGTACTTATTAGCTGCTCAATACTACAGAGGAAATTCATTTCTTCTTGGAACACAGAGCTCTCTGCTGAATCATGTGCACGGTGCTCTCTGCTGACATTTCTGTCCATTTTCAGAGAACAGAAAATCCCCATAGCAAACATATGCTGCTCTGGAAAGTTCCTAAAATGAGAAAGACAGTTCCTAAAATTATAACTAGAGAAAGAAGGATAAGTATGGGGCTTCCAAACACTGCCAAGTGCCAAGCTTTTAGTTAACCATTCAAAGTTTTTCTACACAATAATAGAGGTGTAGTTGTAACGAGTGCCGAAATAGGATTCACAACCAGGACTGCTGTCCAGGGGTGGGATTCAGCCAGTTCACCTGGCTGAATCCTATATATATATATATATATATATATATATATATATATATGTGTGTGTGTATGTGTGTGTGGTGACCCAGTACAGAATTGTGGTGAGGGTGACAGATGTTGTTAACCCTTAGGGCAGATGGCATTAACCCTTTATGTTCGTGACGCCGGGGTGTTGTTATCCTCTACATCACCCGAGGTATGGTCGCTGGTTCCTGGGCCAGGTGCGGGGTAAATAATCACTCCGATGCAAGGTTATGGAACAACGGCACTTTACTAAAGGCAGACAAGGTGTTAAAGTTTTTACAGCTCAGTTCAGGCCCAAGGAGATGCTCAGTGAACTTTAGGAGGCTTGTTGGCTCTCTGGGACTTGGAGTGGATTTGGACTGACTTGTGTAACCCACGCTGAATTTAGTAAATGACAGACTTGACTATCTCGACTAGACTTCTCCCCTGTATTTGTGCTTACCGCCAGGCTTTGACTTTCACCTGTAGGGGTTAACTGGTAGTAGATGCGTGGCTGCTTGACTAGGCCTTAGGCCTCTCTCAGGAACACCAGACAACTTCTCAGGTCTTCACTCAAGCTGTACCTCAGCTACAACTCCAACTCTCAACTGAACTGGCTAGCTCCTCCCTGTTCTATAAGGGAGCAATTTAGAGATGTCCCATTGGTCACCAACAAGTCACCTGTTAGCCTTGCACCTTCCTTGGTAACATAGCCCTTAGCAACAGTATTTAAACTGAGTATAACATGAGAACTTATTACACTTTATAGTCCTTAGAAGCAGGGGCGTAGCTAGAAACCATGGGGCCCCGGTGCAAAAAATTGCCATGAGTCCCCCTACCACCTGACGACCCTCTTCCCCAATCCCGGAAGACCCCTTACTTGGCTGCACAAAGATACTGCACGGGACACAGTCAGGAGAATACACAACTATAGAAGTGACTAACAGGCAGGGCCAGACAGACAAAACAGACATTGAAGAATAAGAAGCCCATTTTTCTGATGGGGATCCAACTGCTGGGACCCCCACCAATCACCAATCAGCTCTTATAAAGCTATAACTCCCATCATGTCTGGAGAGCCTCAAGCATTATAGGAGTTGTAGTTTTTCAACAGCTGGAGAGCCATAGATTAGGGTACATCGTCACCCATCATCACTGCGGAACTGACAAGTGACTCCAGCTCTGATGGGACAGTCAGGAGAAAACACAATGATATCAGTGACCTGAGTGACGTCTTCTCTGTTGTCTTTTCTTTCCTTCTTCATCTGGTCCAGATGTCAGGACGTCTTCCCGCTCCATCTTCACTGCAGAGTCTGACATCCAGACACCATAGGCTCCTCACTTTGTCAGTAGATCCTCATCCTCTGTATGAAGACAATAATCATTATTATGCTGCTAAATACTGTACCCCCTGAATTTAATGCTGCCACCCTCTGTATCCTCTGAATATAAAATTACCATCCACTGTACCCCTTGAATATAATACTGCCTCCTTCTGTTCCCCCTGAATATAATACTGCCTCCTTCTGTCCCCCCTGAATATAATACTGTGACACACTGTATCCCCTGAATATAAAATTACCATCCACTGCACCCCCTGAATATAATACTGCCACCTACTGTTCCCCCTGAATATAATTCTGCCACACACTGCACCCTCTGAATATAAACCCTCAAAAATAACCATGCTATATGCTGTACACTCCCACACATCATACATACATACATACATATATCTTGCTTACACACATCTATCATTCATACACCCCAAATCTCATATCATCCCCCCCCCCTCTTCTAGACCCCAAATCTCATATCATTCCCCCCCTCAGATTAGACCCCCAATCTCATATCACCCCCCCTCAGATTAGACCCCCCCAGTAGACAGTCCCCTTCACTTACCATGTAGCTGCATCCAGCAGTGCACCACTTTTCATCGAGGACGAGGACGATGCTGCTGCTGCTGTAGTAGTCAGAGGCAAAAGCTAAAGTTGTACCACCTCTGGCTTTCATTCAATACTCCGGTCCCCAGTCCATTCGCATTGGAGTTGAGATACCTTGGAAGCTGGGCAGAGGCTCCTCCCCCAGATGACGAGCGGTGCGCGGCCATACAGAAACGGCGGCCGTGTAATGACGTAGAGCGTAGTGACGCACCCTTACTGTGATTTTGGAAACGTCATTACGCGCCCACCGTATCTGTACGGCCGCGCACCGCTCGTAAGCTGGGGGAGGAGCCTCTGCACAGCAGTGAAAGGTATTTCATGCTCTCATGCAAACGGACTGGGGATGCCAGGTCGGCACAATGAATGAGAGCCGGAGGTCAGAGCGACTTGCAGCGGCGGGCCCGGGCAACTTGCTGGCAGCGGTGGGCCCGGGACCTGTTGCTGTAGCATAGTTTAGTGAAGTGGCAGGGGGGCTACGGGGCCCGGTCGCGATTGCGACCCTTGCGACCTCTATAGCTACGCCACTGCTTAGAAGGGATGTGGTCCCAAGGGAACACTGACAAAGAAGCTGCCACACAGGACGTGCAGGTGTACAGAATGACAGATTCTGTACTGTGCCACCACAGAATCACGTGTTCTTCTGTACTTCTGCCCATCCTGTGGCAGATGCTGCTTCAATGTCCGCCATAGGTTCCCTCTCCTCAGAACTCTCTATATTTCATAGTCTAATGTACTGTTACATAAGGGTTAATGCATTAACTATGGACTTGTTGCCTTAAATCTTTTGTTGCTATGGACCTTGTTGTTAAAGGACAACTGCAGCGCAATATACACTTATCCCCTATCTACAAGATAGGGGATAAGTGTTTGATCGCAGGGGGGTCCGACTGCTGGGACCCCCCACGATCTCCTGTACGGGGCCGCGGCTGTGCCGTGGCTCTCCCGTGCAGGGGGCGTGCCTGCCACAGCATGATGTTGCGGCCGGCACGCCTCCTCCATGCATCTCTATGGGAGAGGCGGGGAGGCAGTGTTCGTGCCTCCCTGCCTCCCCCAATAGAACTGTATGGGGACAGGGAGGAGACGGGGCGTCACCGTCGACCTCTAGGTCGACGCTACGAGCCTTAGCGCTCATAGTTCTATTGGGGGAGGCAGGGAGGCACGAACACTGCCTCCCCGCCTCTCCCATAGAGATGCATGGAGGAGGCGTGCCGGCCGCAACATCATGGAGGCGCCCCGTTAGGGAGATCTCGGGGGGTCCCAGCCGGTGGACCCCCCCGCGATCAAACACTTATCCCCTATCTTGTAGATAGGGGATAAGTGTATATTGCGCTGCAGTTGTCTTTTAAGGGGAGTATGCAGAGGTGAACATGTGACTTATCCGGCCAAATGGAAGGCTATAAATTGTCCCCTTATATACTGTAGCTAGAGTTCAGGGTTCAGTTCTCTGCTGAGGGACAATTTGGTGAGGAGTGAAGTCTGTCTGTGAGGTGGATTTGAAAGGAGGTCTGAGGCCTCGTCCAGCAACCAATCTACTACCAATTAACCCCACTACCGAGGTGAAAGTCAAAGCCTTGCGGTAAGCCTACAGTCTTGGGAATAAAGTTGGGGATATCATACAAGCCAAGTCCAGCAAGTTTAGTCAAGTCCAAGTCCCTGAAGTATAGTGTGGGCTGAGTCAGTCATATACAGCACAATCAACTATAAGTCCTAGCAAGCAGATAAGCTTCCCAAAGTTCACCTGTAACTGCTTCAGGCTAATCTGAGCTGTAATGGATTGTACCATCTTTCCAACCTCAGTAAAGCAAGCCAGTTAACCGTAACCTTGCGTCGGAGTGATTATCTGCCCCGTGCCTGGCACAGGTGAAGCTGGCCTACCTCGGGTGGTGTATAGGTCAACTATGCCCTGGCGTCACAAATAAGGTTAATTACACATTACCCTGTCTGACACCATACATATATATATATATATATATATATAAATAAATATATATGTATATGATTAAGTCAAAAGTTGTCATGTAAGTCTATGAGAGTGTCTCGATCACATGACACAGGCGGGGGGGGGGGGGAGGAGGCAGGGAGCGGAGCGGATGGCAGGGCTCTCTCCTCTTTGTTTATTCTCCTGATCCGCAGAGGTCTGAATATGAGGTCTGAATAAGTGGTCTGAATACTCAGACCCTCACCAATACTCAGACCCTTTTCCTAATGAAAGGGCTTTCCAGAGAACTCAACCTTTACCCTATCCACAGGAGTATGTGATCAAGGCAGGTCTGACTGCTGGGACCCCCCCCACAATCTCCTGTAGGGGCCCCAGCTTCTCACGTGTCCTCGGAGGGCTTTAGCCCCCACTTTCTGAAATGAGCAGCCTTATTCTGTCCGGGCATGCTGGGTGTTGTAGTTTTGCAACAGCTGGAGGCACCCTGGTTGGCAAACATTGCTTTAGATGGTCCCTCCACAGTTGGGGCAATTTTTGATTATATCATATGGGGACCTTTACTAAGCAGTAACATGTTTCTTACCATCTCAAGGTTTTTTGTTTGCTCTCAATGCACAGAAATATTTCCTGTTCACCTTTAGGTTATAAACCTGTCCGGATCATGTGCTGCTCACACACGTGCAGGGCTTTTGTTATATATATCGGATAACATGCTACGTGTATAACATATGCGCCCTATGTTGTCTACCAGGCCGTACACTTGTGTTAGTACTAGAACAGGTGTTTAAAGCGTACCAGTTGTTTCAGGTGACTTTTCAGGATAAGCTGTCCTGTGCGTGTACATGATGAGCAGCACTATTTCTGACCATTATATAACTTGTATATGGTATTTTGGTATTGCTCTGGAGGCTTCATCTCTAATTTGAAGTTCTCCCAGAGCTGATGGGCAGAGCTACCTCCTCCATAGACTTGTATTGCTTGTCTTGCAGACACAGGACAAATCTGAGCTGATTTTTAGAGAAGAGTTAAGCAGCAGGAGGGGGGTTAACGTTTGTTAACAGGAAAAGGAAGTATTTTTGTCTAATAAGATATATGACAACGTTTCTTATATTCACCTGTACTATTGATCTATGCAAAGTTTGTTCAAATGGCAGTGCCTATTTAACCTTTGGATGTCAACAATTACTGTTTTCAATCACTGACCGCAAGCAAAAGCCTTAAAGGGGTACTCCGGTGCTTAGACATCTTATCCTCTATCGAAAGGATATGGGATAAGATGCCTGATCGTGGGAGTCCCGCCACTGGGGACCCCCAGGATCTTGCACGCCGCACCCCGTTTGTAATCAGTCCCCGGAGCGTGTTCACTCCGGGTCTGATTACCGGTGACCACAGGGCCTATGGCGTGTGACGTCACGCCTCCGCCCCCGTGTGACGTCACGCTCCGCCCCTCAATGCAAGCCTACGGGAGGGGGCATGATAGCTATCACGCCCCCTCCCATAGACTTGCATTGAGGGGCGGAGCGTGACATCACACGGGGGCGGAGGCGTGACATCACACACTGCCGGCCCCGTGATCGACAGTAATCAGACCCAGAGCGAACACGCTCCGGGGACTGATTACAAACGGGGTGCCACGTACAAGATCACGGGGGTCCCCAGCAGGCCGTAATGTCACGAGGGGCGGAGCCATGACGTCACTCTGCTCCGTCCCCTGTATCGCCCGTCATTACGCACAGAGCGAACTCGCTCTGTGCAGTAATGATAGCGCTGTGCCGCAGTGGCCATCCCGGGGGTCCCCAGCATCGGGACCCCAGCGATCTGACATCTTATCCCCTATCCTTTGGATAGGGGATAAGATGTCTAGGGGCGGAGTACCCCTTTAAGACTCCGCAATCAAAATTAATTGCAGTGTCTAAATGAAAGAAAAATTATTGCTGTCTATCTCAGGGAGCGAATCTGGACCACCGCAACAAAATCTTGGGGTCCTAAATAGCTGAGAGGATGAAGGTCCCTTACCGCGCTCCATTCTGTCCAGTCGGGTCTCAAATACTGCAGGCAGCCTCAGCGGCCTATAGAAATGGAGCGCCGATAACACTGATCAATGCTATGCTATGGCATAATATTATTCAGTGTATGCAATCGAAAGATTACATATAATAGTCTACTATGGGGACTAAAAAAAATTGTGAATTAAATGTAAAAAAATAAATAAATACATTTGAAACACCCCTTCCCTAATAAAATTTTTAATCACTCCCCTTTTTTGAATAAAATAATGTAAACACAAATGAAAACAAACAAACTTGTGCGTGAATGTAAAAACTATTAAAATTTCATTGAACTGCACGGTGAATGGTTTAAGCATATAAAATTTCAAAGTCTAGAATTGTTGATTTTTGGTCACTTTATATACCAGAAAAAAATATAAAAATCAAGCAAAAGGTTTAAATAAATCAGAGAAATGACTAATAAAGCATATTAGCATAATCATAAATTGTACTTGTTTCAGCACGTTTTTGCACTTTTTCCCCCCAGACAGGAAGTTGTGTAGTCCTTTCGTTGTCAGTGTGGTGTTGTCTTAGAAGCTCCCGGCTCCTCCTTTTCTTTTGACAGGAAGTTGTGTAGTCCTCCTATTGTCAATGTGGTGTGATCACAGCAGCCTTCCAGCTTCTCCCACTCTCTCAAGATGATGCATTATCCTCTGCTGTCTTAAAAGGTGTGGCTGAATCTTGTCTCCATCACCATCTCCCTGTCATATTCACATACACATGTATATATTTATTAGGGCATTTGAGAGAACGAGAAGTGGTTACAGCACGCTGCCTTGTGCTAAACAAAGCAACAGGCAGAGAAGCATACAGAGAATGTATGCACCAGGTGCTGCAACCTTACTAATGTGTGATACTCTGCCCTAAAATGATATGTTTTGCAACAGCTCTGGGGGGAGACTGAAAGCATTGCTGTGAGAAGGAAGTAGGCTGGGTGGGAGGACTGTAATGAAGAGCTGAGAGAAAGTAATGTATTCTGGGAATTGTGGTACTGAGCAACTGCTCAACCAGGCAGTACAGGACTAAGACCCCTAAAACAAATAAGGGGAAGATTTATTAAAATCTGTCCAGAGGAAAAGTTGCTGAGTTGCCCATAGCAACCAATCAGAGGCCTCTGAAAAATGAAAGAAGCGATCTGATTGGTTGCTATTGGCAACTCAGCAACTTTTCCTCTGGATAGGTTTTGATAAATCTCCCCCATTGTTTTTTTTTGGTGGTTTTAGAATCAGGGGAGACATATAGGTTATATGCTTCTATAGCACTTTAAGTTTTTTTTTTCTGTTAGTTTAATTTTTTTTTTACCTGAGTACCCCTTTAAATGCCCACAAAATGCCATGCAAATGTGCCGTCATATAGTTCTCAGTCTGGTGCCGTATCCCAGAGATTTTCTTCCCTTAAATAAACCTTTAAAAAAAAAATAATAAAACTTTTTATGCCATATGAAATCAGACATGGAGGAAAAGTGGTGACTCCAAGAAACTCTACTGGTGCCGTATTAATACTCCATGGGGGAGATTTATCAAAACCTGTGCAGAGGAAGAGAGGTGTAGTTGCCCATAGCAACCAATCAGATTGCTTCTTTCATTTTCCACAGGCCTCTTTAGAGGCCTGTGGAAAATGAAAGAAGCAATCTGATTGGTTGCTATGGGCAACTGCACCACTCTTCCTCTGCACAGGTTTTGATAAATCTCCCCCCATGTGTAGTGTCATGATACAGTTTATGTGCAGGAGGGCTCCGACTTACATATCATTAATACATGGGGTTAAAGGGGTTTTCCCATCTCAGTTATCTCCTATTTTCATGACAGGGGATATTGGTGGTGGTAGTGGGGTCTGACTATTGGAACCCCCACCAACCCCTACAACGGAGGGAAACTCTGCTGGCAAAGATAGCATTTTATCTACCTTCTATGGGGCTTCATTGCTTTGCAACGTTCAGAAGCCCCTTAAATAATGAATGGTGAGCTGGATGTGCACACGTAGCACGCTTAAAGGGGTACTTCGCCCTTAGACATCTTATCCCCTATTAAAGGATAGGGGATAAGATGTCTGATCGCGGGGGTCCAGCCACTGGGACCTCCTGCGATCTCCAGGCCGGCACCACAACATTCAGGACACGTAAGCTTGGAGCTTCCATGTTCGTGCCGTCACTCCACGCGCTCCTATGGGAGGGAGCGTGACGGCTGTGGTCGCCCATCATCAGGCATGGAGTTGAGGTCGATCCATGCACCAGATGACGGGGGTCCCAGCGGCATAAGACATGTCTAGGGGCAGAGTACCTCTTTAACTAATTTCAAGGTTGAATTTCTCTTCGATCTTGAGATTGGTCGGGGTCCCAGCTATCTGAGCACCCATCGATCACCTTGTTATTTCATCTTGTGGATTATTCGAGATGGTTATACCCCGGGTAGTGCATCCACAGTGGGCTCCACGCAGCTGATATTCCGCTTGTGGATATTCTGCTGTGGAATTCTGCAAGCAGAATCTCAGCTACTGTGCACTAGTTGCGGATGTGCTATGTGTGGCCCTACCCTTAATTTTCTTATTGCTTTTGGGGAAATGCACATGCACTAACCGGGAAGTGTGGGGGGGGGGGGGGGTAGGGGAGTTCCCCCAAGTCACCCAACCCAGAGGATAATGTGAGCAGTTTGGACAAGTGTCACCCACATTATAATCTGCTCACTTTCCGGGGAATCCAGGACACTTTCTACTCGGGGGACAACTTCCTACTGTGGGGAGGAATTACAGACTATTGGGGGGATTGCTGCCTTCTGGGGGTAAATACTACCTATTGAGTTTTGAATTACTGCCCATAAGGACGGGCGCATTACTGCCTACTGGGGGGGGGGGGGGAATTATTGCCTGAAGGGCATAGGATTACTGCCTATTTAGGGGGGATTTCTGCCGTTTGGGGGAGAATATTGGCTAATTGGAGGATTACCCGTTTACTGGGTTGCCATGCTACTTACCTAATGAGGGATTACTTGCCTACTGGGGAAGCTGCCTGTTTAATTGGAGTGGTGGGGATTGTCTACTTATGGGGGGGGCTTACTTGCCTACTGAGGGGGCTACCTGCCTTGTGGTGGGACAATCTAACTGCTGTGGGAGACAAACCTAATGGGGGACTATAAATGGGGAGATCGTATAGCAGTAGGATGCGTGTTGGAAAGGAAAAGAGCCTAAGATGTTCTGGGCACACTCTACAGGAAAGAGTCACAAAGTCGTCATAGAACGACTCCGAGAAGACGTCACCTGTAAGTCACTGCTATATGGTCACCTAATGGGGGAATAATAGTCACTATACAAATTATGTCATGCGGTAACAAATTGCCGGGGTGGGGATGGGGGTTAAAGGGGGTAATCCGGTGACAAACTTTTTTTTTTTTAATCAACTGGTGCCAGAAAGTTAAACAGATTTGTAAATTACTTCTATTAAAAAAATCTTAACCCTTCCAGTACTTATTAGCTGCTGAATACTGCAGAGGAAAGTATTTTCTTTTTGGAACACAGGGTTCTCTGCTGAATCACGAGCACAGTGCTCTCTGCTGACATCACGAGCACAGAGCTCTCTGCTGACATCTCTGTCCATTTTAGGAACTGTCCAGAGTAGGAGAAAATCCCCATAGCAAACATATGCTGCTCCGGACAGTTCCTAAAATGGATAGAGATGTCAGTAGAGAGCACTGTGCTCGTGATGTCAGCAGAGAGCTCTGTGTTCCAAAAAGAAAATAATTCCCTCTGTAGTATTCAGCAGCTAATAAATTCTGGAAGGATTAAGATTTTTTTTATAGAAGTAATTTACAAATCTGTTTAACTTTCTGGCACCAGTTGATTAATAAACAAAAAAAAAAGTTTGCCATCGCAGTACCCCTTTAAGATTGGTACCAAAAATGGGATCCTGACTGGGTGCGTATAAAACTAGGTAAAAGATGGACTAAGATTACACCCCCCCCCCCCACCCAAACGTGACCCCCACAACCACTATTTAAATTATACCAAACTTTCATTACCCTATAAAGTTAATAACATACGAGTGAGCGACATATCAGTTAACCATGTGTGTGCCATATCAGTTAACCATGTGTGTGCCTTAGTGAAGTGCACCTTGTCGGGCGATGGTTGCCCCCTCCGCAGCCTCTTCAACCCCCCTGCCCTGTAAGCCGCCATATTGCCAATTTGTTTGCAATGCCTTTTGCCTGTACCGGAGCTCTATTTTTTTTTTGTTTTTTTTTTCTCCCTGACAGGCAGGTGAGATCAAAGCGGACATAGGACAAAAGGGGCTCCACAGTGATTTGTCAGGGGACGAAAGGCAGCACTGTCTGGGAAATCAGC
This sequence comes from Hyla sarda, assembly GCF_029499605.1. Classification (NCBI taxonomy): domain Eukaryota; kingdom Metazoa; phylum Chordata; class Amphibia; order Anura; family Hylidae; genus Hyla; species Hyla sarda. The sequence continues at coordinate 286,470,278 of NC_079194.1, read as the reverse complement.
TGCAGCCCAGAAACGGGGCCTTCAGCTCGCTCGACACTAAAGAAACCGCGGCATGAGAAAAAGTACAGCAGAAAAGGTTCAAAGGTCAGGTTGATTTGGTTCGGATTATGGGAGCCTCCTTTTAAACCTGAGAATGAACAGGATAATAACCTTTGTTAATGTCCAAGGGGGGGAGGGAATTAAAAAAAAAAAAATTCTTTTGTATACAATTGCGCAGGGATTGCCTGCAATTAAAATGTCGTTGTTCGGCCAATTCTGGTTTTGAAGGTTTTTGAGACGTACTCAAATCTTAAACCCTTGTACCGCCGCAACTTGGAGAGTACGGAAAAAGAAAAAAAAAGTCTCTTTAGTGGTCTTCAAACTGCACACCTCCAGATGTAGCAAAACTACAACTACCAGCATGCCCGGACAGCCGTTGGCTGTCCGGTCATGCTGGGAGTTGTAGTTTCGCAACATCTGGAGGCCCTCCGTTTTGATGACCATTGATCTGTAGCGTCAGAAAATGCAGACGGAGCCCTCATTTGGAGCAAAACAAGGTTTGAGGCAAAACAAGGCAGGATGTGTTTAACCCTTTGTGTCCTCCAATAGTTAGGTAGCACCCCTGCTGATCGAAACATGCATGTCAATGGTGGATGTAAGGGATCCGTGCTGGTAATGGGGCAAGAGAGTTTGTGCTGTAGCTCCTGCCACCTTTTCTTATGCCTCTCTTATGCCCTGGGGTGGTGATAAATTTGTTAGAGGAAAAGTCAGAATTTTGAAAGATTAGGAAGATGGACACGGATGGATAGAGAGATAGATAAAGATTTGAGAGAGAGATAGATAGATATTAGATAGATATGCGATAGATAGATATGAGATAGATAGATATTAGATAGATATGCGATAGATATGAGATAGATAGATACTGTAGATAGATAGATATGAGATAGATAGATAGATATTAGATAGATATGCGATAGATAGATAGATAGATAGATATGAGATAGATAGATACTGTAGATAGATAGATAGATGTGAGATAGATAGATATGGGATAAATAGATAGATAGATATGAGATAGATATGTGGTAGCCCTTGGGGGGGTGTATGGTAGTGGTGGTATGGTATAGGTATATAAGGGGTTAATGTTAACCCTAGAATAGTTTGTGACGCCAGGCTGAGGGCTGGTATGCTGAATCAGTGTTCCGGCCTATCGCCGCCCTTCCCAGTAACGATAGGTGCATAAAATAACTGAAGGGCCACAAGGAGATTTGAACTTGAACTTGAATAACGTTTACTGAAGTGCTTGCAATATTCACAGCACAGCAACAGTCTCATACAAACAGTCCTTAGGTTGCTTAGTGACTGGCAGTAGTTGCAGACCTTGAGCTAGACAATAAGTCTCCGAATTTAGGAAGAGATTTGCAGATCCGTCCGGATTTAGGGGAGTTATTAGGTCCGGTGATGCTGCAGAGTGTTTGGGAAGTGACACACTCTATAATTATAATTGTTCAGCCGTTGCCGCAAGGCTCAGGCCTAACTCACTGCGATTACTGCTGTACAGGTCTTCTCTCATCAAGAGCACAGGAGCAAGAGAGATAAACATGGCCGCCGCTCCCTTATATGGGCAGGGGTTGTGGCGAATCTAATTGGTCCGAGTGTCTGCCATTCACCATTACATGGTGTGATGGGATCGCTTACGTCACAGGGCCTCCAAAGGTCCTTAAGCTAAATACCATAGAGTTCACCTTGTCACATGATCCGCAGGTCCTGCAACGCTAATGGAAACAAGTAATTAACCATTTATTTACATCTATTATTCTATTTCTATTAATCTATGCATAAATTACTAATTATACATTAGGATAGAGGCGACTAGGGGTAGACTGGATTAATAGGAATCCCTACGTCCTAGGGACTCTGGCTATGGGGACTCATAAATAAAGTAACGTATAGAATGCGGTACTGGGACACCACAGATAGATAGATAGATATGAGATAGATAGATAGATATGAGATAGATAGATATGAGATAAATAGATATATATGAGATAGATAGATAGATATGAGATAGATAGATAGATATGAGATGGATAGATAGATAGAAATATAGATGTGAGATAGAGAGATAGATAGATATGAGATAGATAGATATGAGATAAATAGATATATATGAGATAGATAGATAGATATGAGATGGATAGATAGATAGATATGAGATGGATAGATAGACAGATATACAGCAACAGAAGAATGCAGCAGCACACTGCCAGCACAAGGATATAGGTGAAACATGAATATGCAGTTAAAACATGGAGAGCTATACAGCTATGGTGTAATAGATGCAAATGTGAAACTATGAAATAATGAGGCACTTAGCTCGCAAATTTGTCTCCGCCTGCGGTCAAATAGCTTGGACCGTCCCACCGCGATAAGGTGGCCGCATTGTGACGGACCCTACACTGTGAATATGCCACTGTGTGAACAGTTCAGTAAGCATGGCAGGGTCTGGAACATCCAAGACACCTTATATACTCACCTGATAGAGGTGGGTGGGGTGCAAGGCCAACATGGAGGTAGCCACTCCCCCGTATGTGCAATACAGACAAAGAATAAGTCAGCCAGCACTTTAGTTGATACCAAACTATTATATGGACCTGGCCTACAGGTGCACGCTACTAGGCTAGATATACAGCAACAGAAGAATGCAGCAGCACACTGCCAGCACAAGGATATAGGTGAAACATGAATATGCAGTTAAAACATGACTTATTCTTTGTCTGTCTAGATAGATATATAGATATGAGATAGATGGATAGATATATAGATATGAGATAGATAGATATTAGATAAATGGATAGATATATAAATAAATAAATAGATAGATAGCTTGATAAAGGCTGCCTGCGTGCAGCTGAAACATTGCCTTGATGTTTGAATTGGAATAAAGCCACATTCACTTTTCATCTTATTGGAGTGCTACAGTCTTCTCCTTTCTACATTGTGAAGTGTCTCCCGTGACCTGGGATTCCGGCCGTGTGCACCCACCTTCGACCTATATCTTACAGAGTGCTGCTCCTTATCCCTTGTTTAGATAGATAGATATGAGATAGATAGATACGAGATATATATGAGATAGATAGATATGAGATAGATAAATAGATAGATATGAGATAGATATGAGATAGATAGATACGAGATATATATGAGATAGATATGAGATAGATAAATAGATAGATATGAGATAGATATGAGATACAGTTGAAACCAGAAGTTTACATACACTATATAAAAAGATACATATGCATGTTTTTCTCACTATCTGAAATGAAATAAGAATAAGGCCAATTTCACACTACTGTTATGACCTGTGAATAACGGCTGTCAAACTTTTCTTTTTTTTTTTTTGAGATTGACGGGAAGATGGGAATGTCCAGCCATCATATCGCTCAGGAAGGAGATGGGTTCTGTGTCTCAGAGATAAACCTGCTTTGGTCCAACAAGTGCATATCAACCTAAGAACAAAAGCAAAAGACCTTGTGAAGATGCTGGCGAAAGCTGGTAAGATTGTGTCATTATCCACAGTGAAACGAGAACTGTATCATCATTGGCTGAAAGGCCACTCTGCCAGGAAGAAGCCATTACTCCAAAAGAAACATAAAAGCCAGATTAATGTTTGCAAATGCACATAGGAACAAAGACCTACGTTTTTGGAGACATGTCCTGTGGTCTGATGAAACTAAAATTGAACTGTTTGGCCATAATGAACATCATTACGTTTGGAGGAAAAAGGGAGAAGCTTGGAAGCCTAAGAACACCATCCCAACTGTGATACACGGGGGTGGCAGCATCATGTGGTGGGGTTGTTTTGCTGCAGGAGGGACTGGTGCACTTTGCAAAATAGATGGCATCATGAGAAAAGAAGATTATATGGCAATTCTGAAGCAACATCTCAAGACATCAGCCAGTAAGTTAAAGCTTGGGCGGGAATGGGTCTATCAAATGGACAGTGACCTGAAGCATACTGCCAAACTGGTTACACGTGGCTTAGATAACAAAGTCAATGTTTTGGAGTAGCCATCACAAAGCCCTGATATCATTCCTATTGAAAATTAATGGGCAAAGCTGAAAAGGTAGGTGCGAGCAAGACAACCTACAAACATGGCTCAGTTACACCAGATCTGTCAGGAGGAATGGGCCAAAATTCCTACCAACTATTGTGAGAAGCTTGTGGAAGGATATCCAAAATGATTAACCCAAGTCATAGAGTTTAAGGGCAATGCTACCAAATACTAAAGGTAAAGTTTATTCTGATTTCATCAGTAGATAAGGATAAAAGTAGAATTCCGGGTTGGGGTGCAAACGAGCAGATGAGGAGTCTTGTATATAGTAATAACTTCTTTACTATGCCAGTATACATTGCGTTTCAAGGCTACAGTGCCTCTTTGTCAGGTACATAGGCTTGTATGACAGTGTTACATATAGACAGGTGTTTATACCTGGCGTTTTTGGCACCAAGCTTTTAAAAAAACGCCCACTGGGCGTGTATAAAATGTAAAAAAACACACATATCTTAGTGAATAAATACTTAAATGGGTAGTCCAGTGGTGAAAAACGTATCCCCTATCCTAAGGATAGGGATAAGTTTGAGATTGCGGGGGTCCGACCGCTGGGGCCCCCTGCGATCTCTCTGTACGGGGACCAGGCTCGCTGGCCAGATAGCGCGTGTTGACCACCGCACGAAGCGGCAGCCGACACGCCCCCTCAATACATCACTATGGCAGAGCCGGAGATTGCCGAAGGCAGCGCTCCAGCTCTGCCATAGAGTTGTATTGAGGGGGCGTGTCAGCCGCCACTTCGTGCGGTGGTCAACACGCCCCCTTCCCACTGGCTGTCGGGGCCCTGCACAGGAGAACACGGGGGGCCCCAGCGGTCGGACCCCTGCAATCTCAAACTTAACCCCTATCCTTAGGATAGGGGATACGTTTTTCACCACTGGACTATTCCTTTAATATACATTTAAAAAAAAGATCTACATGTGCATAATTATACATAGAGGTCCTAAACAGTGTAGCTGTGGCCCCTGATCTGAAATTCCTAGCACTGCGCTTGACCACAGTGTCCGTGCACATCGCATATCGAATATAATTCAGGGGACAAAGGATCGCTCGATAATGCAAGGTTGCGATCTGGTTAGGTTAGCAGCGGAGGACCCATATTAGAATACATGAACATATATAAATAGTAAAAATAAATGGATATGGAATTGGATAGTTGATTACTTATAAAAATAGATATAGATAGTTATGTTTATTAAAATAGATGTATAATTAGTACATAATTAATACCATAATGGGAGTGTGTCTGCATGATTATCAAAGGATGGTAGTCCATGGGACATTTAGTAACATTTGTGATGCAGGTATGTGATCTGATAACATAAGCCGCGGGGGGCCTATTCCAATATATAAGTATATACAGCAAGATATAAACAATATCAATAAATGAATAGATATATATGGTAGTTTACCGCATTGGGAGTGTGTCTGTATAGTTTTTAAAAGGATGTGGTTCAAGTGATATTGAATGTATGAGGATATACGGTCTATACAGTCATCTATAAATAGTATAAATGGATAGATAAATTATTATTTTATTTTTATGACACTTTGGGAGTGTGTTTACATGATTCTTATAAGGATATGAATCCAAGAGCTGATATTGATGCTCTACCTTGTGTGGGCCCAATTTGTAAGGAGTTTAGGTTAGATTGGTACTGAACGTTATTAGTGTGATAGACACAGCTATTGGTCATGAGGAAATTTTTGTATTTCGCACTTTTATCCAGCAATCCAGTATAGTTAAAAAATGTTGTGGGAATTTTTGATGTCCTGGATCTCCATAAATAAATTATGGCACAAGGTCGAGACCTTCATTAAGGCCAGTTGGGTACAGTGTGTTTTGTTTGTATATCTAATATGAATCCCTGTGTTGTAAGTGCTCAAACCTATTATATATGTTTTCCGAGATATGTTCGATGACTAGGATTTTGAAAGCAGAGAAGTCATTATTATGGGCCTCTGTAGCATGTCTAGATATGCTATGGTATATGAACTCTGTTTGGACATTGGACCGGTGTTTATTCTTCCTAACCCGAAGTTAACCGATGTATTGTAGGTTATAGCTACATTCTAGTAAATACAGTGCATAAAGAACGTATTCGGCCCCCTTGAACTTTTCGACCTTTTGCCACATTTCAGGCTTCAAACATAAAGATATAAAACTTTAATTTTTTGTGAAGAATCAACAACAAGTGGGACACAATCATGAAGTGGAACAAAATTTATTGGATATTTCAAACTTTGTTAACAAATAAAAAACTGAAAAATTGGACGTGCAAAATTATCCAGCCCCTTTACTTTAAGTGCAGCAAACTCTCTCCAGAAGTTCAGTGAGGATCTCTGAATGATCCAATGTTGACCTAAATGACTAATGATGATAAATAGCATCCCCCTGTGTGTAATCAAGTCTCGCTATAAATGCACCTGCACTGTGATAGTCTCAGAGGTCCGTTTAAAGCGCAGAGAGCATCATGAAGAACAAGGAACACACCAGGCAGGTCTGAGATACTGTTGTGGAGAAGTTTAAAGCCGGATTTGGATACAAAAAGATTTCCTAAGCTTTAAACATCCCAAGGAGCACTGTGCAAGTGATAATATTGAAATGGAAGGAGTATCAGACCACTGCAAATCTACGAAGACCTGGCCGCACCTCTGAACTTTCAGCTCATACAAGGAGAAGAATGATCAGAGGTGCAGCCAAGAGGCCCATGATCACTCTGGATGAACTGCAGAGATCTACAGCTGAGGTGGGAGACTCTGTCCACTGGACAACAATCAGTCGTATACTGCACAAATCTGGCCTTTATGGAAGAGTGGCAAGAAGAAAGCCATTTCTTAAAGGGGTTCTCCGGTGCTTAGACATGTTATCCCCTATCCAAAGGATAGGGGATAAGATGCCTGATCGCGGGAGTCCCGCCGCTGGGGACCCTCGTGATCTTGCACGCGGCAGCCCGTTTATTATCAGTCCTTGGAGCGTGTTCGCTCCGGGTCTGATTACCGGCGACCACAGGGCTGACGGTGTCGCCGGTAATCAGACCGGGAGCGAACACACTATGGGGACTGATTATGAACGGAGTGCCCCGTGCAAGATCACGGGGGTCCCCAGCGACGGGACTCCCGCGATCAAGCATCTTATCCCCTAGCCTTTGGATAGGGGATAAGATGTCTAAGCACCGGAGAACCCCTTTAAAGATATCCATAAAAAGTGTTGTTTAAAGTTTGCCACAAGCCACCTGGGAGACACACCAAACATGTGGGAGAAGGTGCTCTGGTCAGATGAAACCAAAATCAAACTTTTTGGCAACAATGCAAAATGTTGTGTTTGGCGTAAAAGCAACACAGCTCATCACCCTGAACACACCATCCCCACTGTCAAACATGGTGGTGGCAGCATCATGGTTTGGGCTTTTCTTCAGCAGGGACAGGGAAGATGGTTAAAATTGATGGGAAGATGGATGGAGCCAAATACAGGACCATTCTGTAAGAAAACCTGATGGAGTCTGCAAAAGACCTGAGACTGGGACAGAGATTTGTTTTCCAACAAGACAATGATCCAAAACATAAAGCAAAATCTACAATGGAATAGTTCACAAATAAACATATCCAGGTGTTAGAATGACCAAGGAAAAGTCCAGACCTGAATCCAATGGAGAATCTGTGGAAAGAACTGAAAACTACTGTTCACAATCGCTCTCCATCCAACCTCATTGAGCTCCAGCTGTTCACAAACGCTCTCCATCCAACCTCACTGAGCTCCAGCTGTTCACAAACGCTCTCCATCCAACCTCACTGAGCTCCAGCTGTTCACAAACGCTCTCCATCCAACCTCACTGAGCTCCAGCTGTTCACAAACGCTCTCCACCCAACCTCACTGAGCGTCAGCTGTTCACAAACGCTCTCCATCCAACCTCACTGAGCTCCAGCTGTTCACAAACGCTCTCCATCCAACCTCACTGAGCTCCAGCTGTTCACAAATGCTCTCCATCCAACCTCACTGAGCTCCAGCTGTTCACAAACGCTCTCCAACCAACCTCACTGAGCTCCAGCTGTTCACAAACGCTCTCCAACCAACCTCACTGAGCTCCAGCTATTTTGCAAGGAGGAATGGGCAAAAATTTCAGTCTCTCGATGTACAAAACTGATAGAGACATACCCCAAACGACTTACAGCTGTAATTGCAGCAAAAGGTGGCGCTACAAAGTATTAACTTAAGGGGGCTAAATAATTTTGCACGCCCAATTTTTCAGTTTTTATTTGTTAAAAAAGTTTGAAATATCCAATAAATGTTGTTCCACTACATGATTGTGTCCCACTTGTGGTTGATTCTTCACAAAAAAATTACAGTTTTATATCTTTATGTTGGAAACCTGAAATGTGGCAAAAGGTCGAAAAGTTAAAGGGGGCCGAATACTTTCTCTATGCACTGTATGTCACAAAGGTGGTGGAGCATTCCATCCTGCTCTTCACCTTGAATGATTCTCCAGTGACTTTACTTTTACGTTTTTGTGCCATTCACGATATTATGACATCATTTGCATGAACTATTGTTGCATTTAAAAATGCCTGGTATGTTTCCATCTTATTGAAAGTTTCCTTGCTTCTTAGTCTGCATGGAGCCAAGGTACTCTTTAGTGTAACGACCTTTCTATAGGTCATTTGAGGGTTCTTAGGGATGTGTTTGCATAATATTGGATCCTGTAGAAGGATTTTCCAATGTTTGCTCAGAATCTGTCAAATTAGATTGTGTTTGACAGGTAGTAATAAAGTTGAGTTTATGATCCATTTCTATGTCTACCTTTTTCTCATGATTCTCAATGCTGTGGTCACTCCTTTTTTTCCACCGTCGAGGTCTCTGGTTCCAAGTTCTCCGAAGTGCTCCTAATTTTTGGCCTAACCAAGGTAAGCAGATTTAATGATTTCCTTGGGGTAGCCTTTCTCTAACAGCCTCTTTAATATGATGTTACTCTGGTCTTTATAATCTTTGGTTTGGGTACAATTCCGTCGCAGGCGGTGGAATTGACCGTACGGGAGGTTCAGCTTCCATTTTCTGTAATGGCATTTGTTGTACGATAACAGACTATTACAGTCTACTGTTTTGAATTTAGGAGCACTTCGGAGAACTTGGAACAAGAGACCTCAACGGGGGAAAAACTATTAACAAATAACAGCAGTTGTGTCTAATACACAACCAAATCAGGTGAGCAGATTACTGCAATGTACCTTGTAATGTTTTTGCTACTTTTTAGTAACAATACTACTATAAGGAGCTCTGTCTATTTTTGTTCTCAGCATTGCATATTCTGATTTCATGTCTGATAGTGAGAAAAACATGCACATGTGTCTTTTTCTATAGTGTATGTAAACTTCTGGCTTCAACTGTAGATATCCAGGTCCTAAAACCTGTCCAAAAAATTCCCAGATCATTTTACTGTTGACTAGAGATGAGCAAATTTTAGAAAAATTCGATTCGACCGATTCGCCGCATTTTCCCCAAAAAATTTGTTTCGGTCCGAATTTATTTGTGGCAAATCGCTATTATAAACGGCTGTTTCTGGCCTACAGAGAGCCTCAATAGGCGTGTAGAACACTTTGCCTTTCTGTAGCACGCATAGGGTATATGCTGAGTTATTGAAATAATACTGCTCTCCAGTATGACATGCAGATCAGAATCGTCACTGTCGCAGAGTGGCACAATGACAGTGCCTGATGGTGGCATTAGTATGAGGAGACCATATAGTGGCTGACCAAAAAGGAGGAGAGAGACCGGTATATGGAGGGTCAAAATATCCAATAAATTCCTATAGATCATCCAAAGATGAACCAAAAAATACCCATTCTTCCCATATACCCTAAGGACGTTGTCACGATGCCGGCTGGCAGGTAGTGGATCCTCTGTGCCAGAGAGGGGTGGAAAGGACCGCGCTAGTGGACCGGTTCTAAGCCACTACAGGTTTTCACCAGAGCCCGCCGCAAAGCGGGATGGTCTTGCTGCGGCGGTAGTGACCAGGTCGTATCCACTAGCAACGGCTTACCACTCTGGCTGCTGAAGATGCTGAAGATAGGCGAGGTACAAGGGAGTAGGCAGAAGCAAAGTCGGACGTAGCAGAAGGTCGGGGGCAGGCGGCAAGGATCGTAGTCAGGGGCAACGGCAGGAGGTCAGGAACACGGACTAGGAACAGACAAGGGAACGCTTTCACTAGGCACAAGTGCAACAAGATCCGGCAAGGGAGTGCAAGGGAAGTGAGGTGATATAGGGAAGTGCACAGGTGGGAGCCAATAAAGCTAATTGGGAAGATTGGGCCAGGCACCATCATTGGTGCACTGGCCCTTTAAATCGCAGAGACCCGGCGCGCGCGCGCCCTAGGGAGCGGGGCCGCGCGCGCCGGGACAGGACCGAGGGAGAGCGAGTCAGGTACGGGGACCGGGGTGCGCATCGCGAGCGGGCGCTATCCGCATCGCGAATCGCATCCCGGCTGAAGGCGGGACCGCAGCGCACCCGGTCAGTGGATCTGACCGGGGCGCTGCAACAACGAAGATGAGGCGAGCGCTCCGGGGAGGAACGGGGACCCGGAGCGCTCGGCGTAACAGTACCCCCCCCCTTGGGTCTCCCCCTCTTCTTGGGGCCAAAGAACCTGAGGAAAAAAAACTCAATTTTTTCGTGATGAGGTCCGATGCAAATTAGGAGGGGTTCTGTGTGGAAACGTACGAGACAGTCCAATCTTTTATTGTAAAAACAATAGATGTAGAGGGGTCTGGCGAGACTGGTCACAGGAACGTAGAACCTGTTGATGAGAGAGGCCAAAAAAAATTTTCCTGCAGATCCGGAATCCAAGAAGAGCATAGTAGAGAAGGAGAAGGTAGAGGCAGATATCCGCACAGGCACAGTAAGGCATGGAGAAGCAGAGTTGACATCAAGAGCTGTGTCACCTTTGTGCGGAGTCAGCGTACGTCTTTCCAGGCAGGGAGGACGGATAGGACAATCCTTCAGGAAGTGTTCGGTACCGGCATAGTACAGGCAAAGATTCTCCATGCGGCGTCGTGTCCTCTCTTGAGGTGTCAAGCAAGACCGGTCAACTTGCATAGCCTCCGCGGCGGGAAGCACAGGAACAGATTGCAGAGGACCAGAGGAGAGAGGAGCCGGAGAGAAAAAACGCTTTGTGCGAACAAAGTCCATATCCAGGCGGAGCTCCAGACGCCATCCGGAAGAACGCATGTCAATGCGAGTGGCTAGATGAATGAGTTCATGTAGGTCAGCAGGAGTCTCTCGTGCGGCCAGAACATCTTTAATGTTGCTGGATAGGCCTTTTTTAAAGGTCGCGCAGAGAACCTCACTATTCCAGGACAACTCGTAAGCAAGAGCACGGAACTGAATGGCGTACTCGCCAACGGAAGAAACACCCTGGGCCAGGTTCAGCAGGGCAATCTCGGCTGAAGAAGCTCGGGCAGGTTCCTCAAAGACACTTCGAATTTCCGAGAAGAAGGAGTGTACAGAGGCAGTGACGGGGTCTTTGCGGTCCCAGAGCGGTGCGGCCCATGACAGGGCTTTTCCAGACAGAAGGCAGAACACGAAAGCCACCTTAGACCTTTCAGTAGGAAACTGGTCCGACATCATCTCCAAGTGCTGGGAACATTGCGAAAGAAAGCCACGGCAATACTTAGAGTCCCCCTTAAATTTGTCCGGCAAGGACAGGCGGAGGCTAGGAGTGGCCACTCGCTGCGGAGGAGGTGCAGGAGCTGGCGGAGGAGAAGATTGCTGGAGAAGTTGTGACTGAAGTTGGTGCGAAATGGTGGACATTTCCGACAGCTGACGGGTTAGAAGGGCGATCTGTCGGGCTTGCTGGGCGGCCACCGTGGTGAGGTCAGCGACAACTGGCAGAGGAACTTCAGCGGGATCCATGGCCGGATCTACTGTCACGATGCCGGCTGGCAGGTAGTGGATCCTCTGTGCCAGAGAGGGGTGGAGAGGACCGCGCTAGTGGACCGGTTCTAAGCCACTACAGGTTTTCACCAGAGCCCGCCGCAAAGCGGGATGGTCTTGCTGCGGCGGTAGTGACCAGGTCGTATCCACTAGCAACGGCTTACCACTCTGGCTGCTGAAGATGCTGAAGATAGGCGAGGTACAAGGGAGTAGGCAGAAGCAAAGTCGGACGTAGCAGAAGGTCGGGGGCAGGCGGCAAGGATCGTAGTCAGGGGCAACGGCAGGAGGTCAGGAACACGGACTAGGAACAGACAAGGGAACGCTTTCACTAGGCACAAGTGCAACAAGATCCGGCAAGGGAGTGCAAGGGAAGTGAGGTGATATAGGGAAGTGCACAGGTGGGAGCCAATAAAGCTAATTGGGAAGATTGGGCCAGGCACCATCATTGGTGCACTGGCCCTTTAAATCGCAGAGACCCGGCGCGCGCGCGCCCTAGGGAGCGGGGCCGCGCGCGCCGGGACAGGACCGAGGGAGAGCGAGTCAGGTACGGGGACCGGGGTGCGCATCGCGAGCGGGCGCTATCCGCATCGCGAATCGCATCCCGGCTGAAGGCGGGACCGCAGCGCACCCGGTCAGTGGATCTGACCGGGGCGCTGCAACAACGAAGATGAGGCGAGCGCTCCGGGGAGGAACGGGGACCCGGAGCGCTCGGCGTAACAGACGTGAGTTAAAAGTGCAATCTTTATTGTATTGTACGCACGCAATTTATATATTAAAATACTAGGAGCCACTGTAATCCACTTTCCTAATAAATGTGAAATGACCAACTGGTTCAGTATTGGATGTTGATTACACCAGATAACGGTGCCTGCAGAACACCACTAAACTGGATACTTGGACAGATGGCTGCCTATATTAAAATCTTTCACACTGCCCCCCTCAACATGTTTCGCTGGACCACCAGCTTTATCAAGAGGTCAGCGGGCTTACCTCTTGATAAAGCTGGTGGTCCAGCGAAACATGTCGAGGGGGGCAGTGTGAAAGATTTTAATATAGGCAGCCATCTGTCCAAGTATCCAGTTTAGTGGTGTTCTGCAGGCACCGTTATCTGGTGTAATCAACATCCAATACTGAACCAGTTGGTCATTTCACATTTATTAGGAAAGTGGATTACAGTGGCTCCTAGTATTTTAATATATAAATTGCGTGCGTACAATACAATAAAGATTGCACTTTTAACTCACGTCCTTAGGGTATACATATAGTGGCTGAATGACACAGCGTGGAGGTGGCGGCAGAATGATGAGACCATATAATGGCTGAATGACACAGTGTGCAGGTCGCGGCAGCATGAGGAGACCATATAGTGGCTGAATGACACAGCCTGGAGTTCGCGGCAGCATGAGGAGACCACATAGTGGCTGAATGACACAGCCTGGAGTTGGCGGCAGCATATAGTGGATGAATGACACAGCCTGGAGTTTGCGGCAGCATGAGGAGAACATATAGTGGCTGAATGACACAGCCTGGAGGTGGCCGCAGCATGAGGAGAACATATGGTAGTAGTATGAGACAGCCTGGAGTTGGCATCAGCATGAGGAAAACATATGGTGGCAGAATGAGACAGCCTGGAGTTGGCAGCAGCAGCATCAGGAGTCCTGAAAGTGACCCGATGACAGAGTGGTGTGGGTGGGTAGCAATACCAGTACCCGGTGACGAAGGTGGGTGAAAAAAGGAGAATTTGGCATCAGATGTGTGGCATCAGGTGGGTGGCAGGATCAGAATAGTAGCTAAGGCAGGTAGGCAGAAGAAAAAGGTCTCTTTTGTAAAATTGTTAGTGGGCACAAGTAAGTATTTAGGGTATGCATTACGTAAACGTTTTATAATATGCTTAGGATAAAATATATGGACCCAAATTTTTTTTTACATCAAACAAAAGGAAAGGTTTGCAAAAAAAAAAAAACATGTGCCACCTACACCACCAAGTATTGATGTGATGCAAAGGGAACAACGTATGGTCTATTGTAATAGGTGGGGGTTAAAACTTCCCCTGTAAGGCCCTACTCTCACATTATTAATTCCTTTCTTGGGAAGTGTTACTTGCCCTTAAAAGGACGGCCCCACACAGGAACCTCTCCCTAGTTCCCCCTACAAACACCATTTCCCAGGGTTTTTAGGTGGAAACACGCTTCACCTTCTGCCGACACATCAAGCATCCGGAGGATGTTAACCTGGCCACATGCAAGATGAAAAACTGGCACACCGCCGAGTAGCTGATTTTCCTACCAACAGTCTGCACTGATTGACTGCTACTGCTGCCAACTCCAGGAACCCCTTTTCCACTACCTCCGGTGAAGGTAGGCTTCCGCGAAGCAGGTGGTCTACTCCGGGCACGTTTGGCTCCAGACTTTCCACTTCTGCCACCATGCTGACTGCCAACCATGCTACCACCTTGCTGGCTCAGCTGCTGCCTCACGGGCAACCTGCAACCCTCTTCTCCTGATGATGATGAAGCCCCTTCTGCACCCGGCTCCCAAGTGCGATCGGCTTCATCATCATCGAGTTGTGTCTACGTCACTGATGTCCTCCTCAGGTTCCTCAACAGTGTCTGCTTCAGGAGCTGGAACACTCACAACACCGCCTCCCACGCCACTCTCCTCATCACTACATGCCCACCTAGCGGAAGAAACGGCAGATGTCTCCACTTCTTGGCTGGGCAGTAGCTGTTGACTGTTCTCTAGTAGATCGTCCTCACTAAATAGTGAAACTGAACCCCCAGCATAAGATACTTCTGTGGGGGAGGGAACAGCATAGGACAGAGGCAATGGGAGGACAGGGACTGCTCCCGGGCTATGCCAACTGAGGGTTGGGTCTGAGGAACCCCTCCGACTGTTGACTGGGGGTGTCAGATGTCACTTGTGATGAAGTGGATGACTGTGTTAACCAATCGATGACGGCAGATGGGTTGCTGGTCTAGACACGACCGCTAGCTGATACTGGGGGCTCAGGCCTCTTGCTGCGACTCCTGCTGCACTCGCCCCTAGTCTCGTGCGACCTCTGGCTGATGAATTTAGGCCTCTGCCACTCCTCTGTGCATGTCCTGGCACTTCTCTGCCTGACATACTTAGTGCATATATGAGGGGAGTACAATACGCTCCACTAATCATAAAACAGTATTTGTCTACAACACCAGCAGGTGTGTACTTTTGGCTGGCTTTTCACAGTATCTAGGCCCTTAAGACTTTAACAGGAACAAAATAGTACATCACTTAGATGTACGTATGTGGTATGTATTTATGAGGGAAGGACAATGCGCTCCAGTACACTTAAAACAGTATTTGTCTACAACACCAGCAGGTGTGTACTTTTGCCTGGCCTTTCACAGTATCTAGGCCCTTAAGACTTTAACAGGAACAAAATGGTACACCACTTAGATGTACGCACAGGTTACACTTAATAGAGTTGTGGTGTGCCACGGTGAATGGCGGGACTACGGGGTGTAGCGGTGTAGGTGGAAGGGGCAGATGGTATTAACCCCAGGGGCAAGGTGTTATTAACCCCTAATGTTTGTGACGCCAGAGTTGTTTTTGGGTATCGGGAACCACCCAAACGATATCTCTGCTATCCCAATGGCTAGGCAGTGAAATGAGAGTCCACGACCAGGTTATGGTTTAACAGAGGCTTTACTGAGATCAGACAGTTGTTATAGTCTCTACATCTTGGCCAGAATCCCAGAGAGGTGGCCAGGAACACAGAAGGACCACGCAGCTTGCTGGAACCAATTATAGTTGTAATGGACTTTAGATCATTGCCTTTAGGCTTGACTGGACTGTAGGTAGTGATAGCAGACATAGACTTGACTTACTGGAAGTGACTGTAGATTTGAGGCCTTCCAGGTAGCTGGACACTAACACTGAGACATCTGGTCTCTCTGTTCCTCAGCAAGAGTGATGGTAGAAGAGAGACAGATTGCAGCACCTCCCTTCCTTATAAAGTGGGCTGTACTATAAGCCCATAGGTCAAGCTGCGGGTCATGTGTTAAGCTGGTACTCTCTGGGTAACATGTGACATCTCACAGGTCCTTTAGACAATTACATTAGTCCTCCAAAGGTCCTTTATACTGTCTATACATTAGTATACTGACTATACATTTAGTACAATAAATAACATTAAAGTAACAGCAGGGGAGACACTGCAGGAGCACCCCCAGGTCACTGAGGGTCTCAACCTGACAGGGCCTAAGTGTAGTGCAGGACCATGTCTTTTACTGGGACATTACAGCTAATGTGCTGTTAGTGCTCTGCTCACCCTAACTGTCTGACTATTATTAGCTTTTCAGGTGTTGTACACACCAGTGCTGCAGCACACAGTCACTGTGTACTACACCCAAAGTTGCACTTTCTCTCTCAATCTCACTCCCTTCCCTATTAGTGCTTCCAGGCTAGATTTGGGCTTGAGGTGTAAAAAAGCTTTTCTGTGCAACACACTGCTCTCTGTCCCTCTCTGCAATAGAACGCTGATGTGACTGGGAGATGAATCACTGCTGTAAAAATGCTTTTCTGTGCAACACACACTGCTGTCTGTCCCTCTCTCTCTGTAATAGAATGCTGATGTGACTAGGAGGTGAATAACTGCTGTAAAAATGGTTTTCTGTGCAATACACACTGCTGTCTGTCACTCTCTCTACCTTTCTGCAATAAAAGGCTGAAGTGACTGGCCGCAAGATATCTGCCGATTACATAGGGCTGTGACATCACAGGGGTGGCTGGCTGCTGATAGGCTGCATGCTGCATGTGATTAGGATTCCTTGCCCCATGTCCTCACATATGGATCCACCATTATAGATGCTCTGGAGCCTGGACCGCACTAAATGGAGTTTAATGAAGCGATTCACGCAAACGAATCGCGGCGATATTCACACTTGTTGTGAATCGAATTTTTCCTGAAGTTCATAACGAATTTGGATTTGTCAGATTCGATTTGCTCATCTCTACTGTTGACCTTTATTTAGTCATAGCACTGACAATGGTAAAGTGTACCAAGTTTAAATCCGCAAATTGGGCCACATTAGATGGGGATTTGTCCAGCAGGTAAGGGTTAATCTGGCTGACAGGAGACACCTGATAATTACGGTGAGAATGTTCCCTTTGAGGACACTGCAGGTCTGAACTGGTGACGGCTTTATACTTCAGGAGGTGGCTGTATTTCTGCAGGAAGATCCTTCTCCTTTACCCTCCATATTCTTTTTTATTGTTGTACAAATTGTAGTTTCCTCTTTCCATTAGTCAGTGCCCTAACCTATTAAAGGGGTAGTCCAGTGGTGAAAAACTTATCCCCTATCCTAAGGATAGGGGATAAGTTTGAGATCGCGGGGGGTCCGACCGCTGGGGCCCCCTGCGATCTCTCTGTACGGGGCCCCGGCTCTCCGCCGAGATAGCGGGTGTCGACCCCCGCACGAGGCGGCGGCCGACACGCCCCCTCAATACATCTCTATGGCAGAGCCGGAGATTGCCGAAGGCAGCGCTTCGGCTCTGCCATAGAGTTGTATTGAGGGGGCGTGTCGGCCGCCGCCTCGTGCGGAGGTCGACACGCCCCCTTCCCGCGGGCTGTCGGGGCTCCGTACAGGAGATCGCGGGGGCCCCCAGCGGTCGGACCCCCCGCGATCTGCAACTTATCCCCTATCCTTAAGATAGGGGATAAGTTGCTCACCACTGAATCACCACTGGACTACTCCTTTAACGAGTCAAACAAGTGAGGTCCCGGCTAATGGCCGACACATTCCAGCCTCAATGACTACCAGATGGGATCCCTGCTGAGAAGGGTTCATTCATTTTATGGCATCCAGTCACCTGCTGCAGAGAAGCAAGAGGTCCTGTCCAGTAGAAGTCTAGGCAAACTGGTTAACAACAGTATTGATCACGGCATCTAAAGGGTTATTGGGATAATTGATGTCCGTCATTAGCGGTGAGTCCCAGATACTCATGGCACTGGGCAACCACCAATCTTTGAAGCGAATGCACGTAAATGTACGTTGTGATGTGCTAAGTACCAGGACACCATGAAGTACATTTGTGTGGATTTTTTTTGATTGCCATATTGGAGTCAGGAAGGAATTTTTCCCCTGGTATTGGGCAATTGGTGTCTGCCTCATAAAGTTTTTTTTGCCTTCCTTTAGATCAACCCAGTAGGCATATAGATTGAACTTGATGGACTCTTATCTTAGCTAACTGTAACTAAGATGTTACCCATGTTGACTCCAGATCAATGTCCGGTTGTTATTACGTGGGAGACAAAAACAAGACTAAAGCCTCCATTGTTTACTTGCTGTGCACCATAAAAGCCTTTGAGAGCGGTGGTGTAAGGTCAGTGGTACACCTGTAACTGGACATCTGGCATGTAGCCCAATGTTGTGCAAGAGCCTTCTGGTGGTCTGTATAGACACTATGAGGCTTGGTATGTGATGTCCAGTTTTATTTGCAGCACAGAATGGATCACTACGCACCATTCTTCTAATCTAACGATTCCTCCATGTAGAGGTTCACCTCTGTGCACCTCTTGCTTCCTTCAGGTTCTTCATTGGTCTTCCAACCACTGGGACATAAAACCAGGGCTCAAGTCCTGCCGGAGAGCATGGGAGCAGAGTTTCCGCAGCAGGAACACTGTTCCTATTAGCAGGAGTCCTGCAGGACCAGTCCTTGAGTGGTAATCTTGGGTGAGTTCCTACAATTTTTCCCCAGGACTTGACCCACTTCATACAACATTGAACAGTGCTGACATCTCGGCCTATACATGCCTAGCGATTTGCTGGAGATATTAACCAAGGTTTCTCAGTTCAAAGATTTGGTCCCTCTCAGTTTGTGAAAAGTGGCGATAACTGGCACATCGGCCAACAGAATGCATCACGTCACACAATCATACTGTACTAACCTGATCCAATTTCTGAGGTTTCATGTGGCTGAAAAAATTTGCTTTTGATCTGGCTTTAATACCATTGAAGCACCTTCGTCATTCCACAGAATGGAGATTGGTGCTTGTAAATTCGATCATTTGTAGATCTTTGTGACACTACTTCCTCGATTTGCAGAATGTTACGTCTTGTCCTTCTCGATGGTGCGATTGTAATGTTGAGGAGCGTATTATCAAATCTTATTATCTTGGTAGCTCAGGGTCTCATATTACCATCCTTTTGTTGGAAAGTGCCCTATACAGTTCCTTCTGTTGACACTACATACAGTGTACAAAATAACTGTACCATAACGGTATGGCTTAAGGTCAGTGTATGCTCAGACCCCGATTCATTCACTCTCTATGGGACTTCTGAACATAGCCAAGCACATAACCACCAAACAGTGCGGTACTGTTCAAACATAACATCTATGCAGTTGACTAAATAACAACAGGTCACCATACTCTCCAAAAATAATACACTGAAAGGTGTCTGATCAGTGTTGCCACACAATACCTAAATAGATATCGTCATACAACACTTAAATAATATTACCATACAGTGCTCAAGTAAGGCTAGGTTCACATCAGAGTTGTGTTCCTGAACCATTTAGGGTTCGTTTAGCTTTTTTTTGCACTGAACAGGTTGGAGCACAATGGACACTGCCAGGTCCCGACGCATACCATTGATTTTGAATGGTGTCTATTGGGTTTCAGCTTTCAGTATTTTTTTCTCCACCCAAGCCCTGTAGTTCAAATAGAGCTTAACACTGGCATGAACTTACCCTAAAAGCTCTGTGCATAAAGTAAACCTAATAGTAGTACTTTACAATGTGGTGCCAGGCTTTCAGTGTCCCCCTTTATGCCAGGGGCAGTTTATGTGACTTGTTCGAATGTACAGGTTGCTCACCCCTAAGGCCGGCCTTGTTACCAGGTCCTTGCCGCCTGTGATCTATCGACCTTTTTGAACTCCATACAACAAGCTTCTATTCATCTACTGAACAGCGGCCAGTCAGAGGTAATCAATCTTTTCCCACTAGAGCAGTGGTCTCCAAACTGTGGACTCCTAGATGTTGTAAAACGATTACTCCTAGCATGGCAGGACAGCGAACGGCTGTCCGTGCATGCTGGGAGTTGTTGTTTTGCAACATCTAGAAGTCATCAGTTTGGAGACCACTGCACTATTGCATACTTGGCAATTTTAGCAGGACAATCCCTTGCCGTGATGTGCATGCTCAGCCAACACTTCATTCACTCTCTATGGGGCTTCTGAACATAGCCAAGCCCAGGCGCTGCCACTCCATTTACTCAGGGGACAAGGGACCTCCTTGATGCCAGCAATCGGAGCCCACCAACCTACCCCAGTGCTTAGGTGACAATTAAAATCTTGAAATCAGATAAGTGCATCATTGTGCCATCGTTCACCAGTCTACCTGCCCTGGGTCATACAGGATTTAAAAAACATGGCTGCCTTTATAAAAACCTGCCTATACAGTAATTTAGCTCAGATTCATGGAAGAGGGGGGCAAAAGGCAATACCAATGGTAACCATGTGTGGTGCTGTTTTTGTAATCCAGTACAACCCCTTTGAGCAGTCAGGTAAGCTGACGGGCAACCCCATATACAAGGTTTTAGCTTGGTTGGCTGATATCTATAGTCATCCAAATCTAGATTGATACCAGGCTTACAGCAGATAAGGCCAAATCCAACTTATCATCGTCTCTCTTTTATAATGGACAGAAATAATACTTGTTTAAAAAAAAAAAATGGTGCCTAATTTGGGCTCGTCTTAGTTGTAGAAACTACTTGTTATGAAGAAGACATCCAAGGATTCCATATTTGCTCAAAGTGCTCAACAGTGTCTTTCCGTATAGCACTAAGTTTTTCAAGAAGCATGGTGGAGTTGATCCAGTCGTGTACAGCAAAAAAACAGAGGGCAGGCTTCCTCCACTGAGAAACGGGCCACCAATAAAAAAAAATGTTGGGCAAGCTTAAAGGTATGTTAAAGGGGTACTCCACCACAAACATCTTATCCCCTATCCAAAGGATGGGGGATAAGATGCTAGATCGCGGGGGTCCGCCACACCTTCTCCCATAGAAGTGAATGGGCCGCATTGCCAGTCATCGGGCAGGTGCAGAGTTCGCTCCGTGTGCCGAATGATGGGGTGCTTTGCCGGAGATCTCGTGGCTCCCCCCTTTAGATAGGGAATAAGATTTTTGCAACGGAGTACCCCTTTAAGGCATTCTAGACATCTTAGGATCTTATAGACAAAAAAAAAGGGTCACAGGGAAATCTCCTCAATCAATGAGAGTCCAAAAAGTCGCTGCGACCAAGCAACTCCACCATGTGTGATACAAAGAACCAAATGACTAACAGCCCCTAAAACATTGAGGAGACACTGAAGGGTATATGGCATGGAGTTAAGTTTGAACAAAGTAGGTTCTATGCAGGGCCGGCTCTGTGTATAGGCAAAATAGGCAGGCGCTTAAAGCACCCTCTTGATGGGGGGTGGGGCACCGCTCTGCCTGCCGCAAGAAAGATAAACAACCAGCATCCGAACCACTCTCTCAGACAGCATGGGGCGTGTCAATTTTGGCCAATGGGCAGAGTCAAGAGGGTGGCAATGTTAGCTGTTGCCTAGGGTGGAAAAAATCCTTGCACTAGTCCTGGTAGGTATGGAGAACTTTTAAAGAGGCTTCCACTAAAGAGACTTGCCAACTACCCTTACTAATACCCGTACAACAATCCTGCCAGTTGGATAGAGATAGAGTAAAATGAAAGTTGGCCTCCAAGGTGATCATAAAAGGCAACTAAACACCTGCCAGGGACGAGTTAAGATGACCATATATAATGGAGGGAACCCCTGTGCGAACCAAGAGATTATTGTGCTATAGCCTGAAAAAAATGTGGCAGAAATATCACCATGAGAAAAGACTGATCTCTCCTCTTGGGCTACAAGGCAAAGATCCTGAATGGGGGATCTTCTTCTAAAATAGGTTTAATAACAAAATACCCCCCTTTAAATTTGTAATCTCAAGGTGGTTAAACAGAGAAATTGCAGAGGGAGCACTACAATTATTAGCCAGCCACGGGTATCCTGAGAGTCAACCTCTGATCTAAATTATAGAGTGTGTCATCCCCTAAGCACTCTGCAGTATCACCGGACCCAATATTTCCCCTAAATCCGGACGGATCTGCACATCACTCCCTAAATTCAGAGACTATAAGTTTAATGCAAGGTCCACAACTTCTTCCAGTTGCTAAGCAACCTAAGAACTGTTATATGAGACTGTTACTACGCATTGGATATTGCAAGCACTGCAGTAAAGTTATTCAAGTTCAAGTTAAATCTACTTGTGGACCTTCAGTCATTTCATTGCACCTATCGCTTCTGGGAAGGGCGGCGATAGGCCGGAACATAGATTCAGCATACCAGCCCTCCCCCTGGCGTCACGAGTGACCGTGTTAATATTAACCCCTCATATACCAACATCATACCATCCCTACCATACACCCCCCAAGGGCTACCACACTTCCATAAGTTATGGAGGAGCTTACTCTGATCCACCATCTCTACTGCGAGGGGCTGAAAGTTCAGTAGATAGCTAGCCTCTACAGTGAGAGGAGGTCTAGAGCAGCGTTTCTGCTGAGGAGCTGTCAGAGAATAGTAGTTTAGCACAAGTTTAGAGATTTCAGGCTCATGCTAAGAAGTCAGTCTGATGCAGTACTGGTGAGACAAGTGGATGTGTTTTCCCACCATGATTCAGTTTACCGCCTGCCAAAGGATTAGTGACAGAATGGCTGGAGTATAGAGGACCAGCACCTGGGACCCTAGAAAAACACCAATAACTTGGGTAACCTTTCTCCGTCATAAAGCCTGCCTGATCTTTGAATGTACGTAGAAGAACTGGGCTTTACAGGGGGTATCTAGCTTTTAAAAATGTATCCCCTATTCACAGGATAGGGAATATGTGTTTGATCGCAGGTGGTCCGACCATTTAGGGCACCAGAAAACACCATCACCTAGGACACTTACACGGGGTATCCCCTTGGGGAACTGTTAATCCCATAATCTCTAGTGTAACATCTCTGTCACTGTCCAAGCCTCTGGGGTGTGAGGAGACACACTGTGACCACTGAGATCCAAACCATGACTAGCGCAAGAACTATACACCTTAGTGTCTGTGGGGTGGCATGGCCCAGAGCCAAGGGGCTGGGTCTGGCAGCAGTGTGGAGGCTGGATCAGTGGGTCACTCGCCCTATGGGTAATGGCGTTGTGGAGATCGTGGTCACCGTCCAGCACCATGCCATTAAAGTTAGGGACCCAATTGAATCAAGTGCCAGTGAAGTAACAAATGGGCCACTGAGAAGCAATAGATCAATGTATAACAAGGATGTGCGGCCACGTCTTTCTACATCGGCAATCCCACAGATCTTCCTCCAGTATACTACCTATGCCCTCTTATGTAGATGGAAAGAAGATATATATGTGGTGCTGGGTGAGGCAATGGTGCTACAGGGTCTGGTGGTATTAACCCTTGGTTTGTTGTGACGCCAGGATGCGGTTGTTTGGTATAGAAGGCCCTGCCGACAACCGGCCCAAAAACGGCAGGATAATAAACGGAATGTCCACAGCAGGATTTATGAGATAACTGGAACTTTTACTTAACTTCTTGTGCAAACAGTCTTTACAAATATACAGTTTCTCCTGAGGTAACCGGGATGCAGGTTCCTCACAGGCTTTGCCTGTAACTAATAGTCTTGAGCTTTAAACACGCCACTGTGCTACTAATTATAGGATTTGAGTTGAATAGTAGTCACAAAGAATTTTTAGATAGAGCAAGATAAATCATGGTTTTAGTGGCTGCTGCTTCTTTAGGCTTTGGCCTAGTTGAGATGAATTGAGATATGCTGATTGTGCTTGCTTGAGTGTCCAGCAGGAAGAGAGTGAATTTAGAGACTACAGCCTCTTATATACTAGGGGGCTGGAATAATCTCATTGGTTGCAAAGCCTGTAGGTCCTGAACCCAGAGAACTCTGGGTACATCACATGACAGTATCACATGACCCAGGAAGGTCCTAAACATTTGTACAACCATTATAATATATCACATGACCTTGAAAGCGCCTATACATTTGTACTACCTCTATATATAGACTGAAAAATATACACAAACACATTTATACGGGGCGAACAAGGGGCAAGCCCTGCAGGAGAGCCCTGTGGAGTGGAGGGACTCTAACTGAGGGGACTTAAGATAGGGACAGGACAAGGTCCTGTACCGGGACACCACATATAGATAGAAAGATAGATATGAGATAAATAGATAGATAGATAGATATGAGATAGAAAGATAGATATGAGATAGATTTGAAATAGATAGATATGAGATAGATAGATAGATATGTGATAATTAGATAGATAGATAGATAGATAGGTAGATAGATATGAGATAGAAAGATAGATATGAGATAGATTTGAAATAGATAGATATAAGATAGATAGATAGATATGTGATAATTAGATAGATAGATAGATAGATAGGTAGAAAGATATGAGATAGATAGATAGATAGATAGATAGGTAGATAGATAGATAGGTAGATAGATAGGTAGATACATAAATAGATAGATAGATAGATAGATAGATAGATAGATATGAGATACATATGATTCTATAAATGATTCTATCAAGTATTTTTAAGGATGATGATGATGATTATTATTAATATTATTGCTACTATTAAATAGATAGATATTAATTGGAATTACAAGAACATCAGTCATTTTCTATAAGCCGCCCTGACCTGGATGTGTCCTGTATAGTAGCACACGACTTGTATATCCACAGTGTATAGAGCCAGCATTGTTATAGGGACGGCAAACATTGTCCCCAGACATGTTCCCTCTTGTGCGGGGTTAAATAGCTGATTTACATACATTTATGTTAGCGGGCGACCCTCTATAGATTCCACCTGTCAGGAGGCGTTAATTCAGAAGCGGCCCATAAAGCCGGGGCCACTCCACTCCGTGCGCTGTGAAGACCTTCCTCTTGTCTTAGGGCTGAATTGGTTTTGTGAAGAGCACATTTGGGTGCTGTGTAGTTGGCATTGAGTGTAATTAAACTGCGGGCACTGTTCATCTGAAGCCCCTTCTCAGGATTATACCACATCAAAGGGAACCTTTTTTTTTTAAATAGTTTTGGGGTTTTTTGCTTTTTTGTTGTTTTCTTTCTCTCTCCCGAAAATGGCCACCAGACAGTATACAATTCACAAGAGTGGACTTACGGCTTCTTGTATAGAGGTCTGGAGGTTCCCATTGAATGTCTCACAAAGTGAGCTGAAGACTGGGGGGTCCTTTGATATTTCGGAGAAGGTCACATGTCCTTTATTTAGAAAAGAAACAATTAATGCTCCGAGTAAATGCCGAGCCGCCCTATCCGGGCTGAAGACGTGAAGCTTTGAAGCTTGAATGTCTTAAAGCCAAAGGCAGAAAGACTTCAAGATGACGGCGCTAATTATGAAAATGGCGAGACGTAATGTGACCAAGATGGAAGCAATTTTGGCAAAAGTCATTTGTGCTGTTCTGTGCCCCCTGGGACAGTCCAGGCTGGTTCTACTGTATAGGCTCTGGGCCCATACATTAACTCTTTGCAGTCTTGATGGAGAGTAGCGTTCATATCCGGAAAATAGAACATCCGTTCTTCCATTTGTTGGTTAACCATAGCAACAACTGACCTGTGGCCCTTCAGTTGTGGGGGAAAATACTTTCTATGTCAAGGCATGCTGGGAGTTGTAGTTTCGCTGCAAATGGAGAACCAGAGAACCACAGGTTGAAGAACGCTGCTCTTTAGTAACTGGAAACAATTACCTGTTGATATTGTTTAACCATAGATGAAGTCAGGCTTCAGTTCCCACTCGGGTGAAGCCATATGCCCACCTGGGTCCTGACTATAGAAGGGTTATCTTTGGCAGAGTTTGCATGGAGCAGCAGTGCACATACTCGATGACTGCTCCCTCAAGCCCCTGTTCTCATGATCAATGTGGTCCTAGCAGATGGACCTCCACCAGTCCAACATTTATCATATGTGATAAGCCTCTGTATGCTAGAACAACCCATTGACACAGTGACAGGGCACATGCCAGGGGGACATAGGAGGCCACATTGCTACTGTCCATGGTGATGAAGAGGTTTAAAGGGGTATTTGAACCTATATGTGGTGTCCCAGCACCAAAGGCTGTCCTGTGGGCTGCGGATCTCCTCGGGCATGCCTGCTGCTCCTTTGTTGGGCCCACTGTTCTATTGTTTACTACAGTATGTTTATGCACTTTGCTGTATTGACTGTATTATGTTGCAGAGTAATCAGGTGACCTTGTTATACAATGGGAACCCCCATGTTGCCCTGTATATAGTGTAGGGGGGGGAGGAGTTGCCCCAGACTAGTTCCAGTCACTGCTGTGAGCAGAGCTCCATGTGAGATGCAGTGTGGAAAGGAGGTGGATGAAGTGTGAGGTGATTCCAAGGGTGGCCTAAATAAAATCTCTCATCAAATCAGCCCCACCATTCTGCAAGTGTTCTCCGTATAGGAGTTGGTGAGTCATACCCTGGCGGTGTCAGAAATTGGACCTTAGCAGAACCCTAGTCAGCGTGTAATATCTCTTAATCTCCAAGTCTCAATTCTCCAGTCTATCAAGTGGGTGAAAAGCACCATTAGTCCCAGCAAGGTGACAGGGCTCCCAAGGGTTACACTGCATCCCTTCTACCCTCCGTACTGTTGTACCATCTACTTCTGCCTCAGTAAAAGACAGTTTTCCGTAACCTGGCGTCTCCACCTCGGACCGTGTATAGGCTAACGGTGCCCTGGAATCCTGACCTGACAAGTATAACTTGCACCCCCATGTCACCACATATATATCCCTTCCCCTATCCACAGGATAGGGGTTAAGTGTCTGAATGCAGGGTATGACCACTCGGCTCCCTCTCAATCTCAAGAACAAGGACCTAAGTCTCGCCTTGGAACCATGCCACTTATTTCACATGCGTGCCACCACTCCATATATTGTGTATGGAGCTCCAGGAGATAGCTTAGTGCTATGCAGCATTTTCAGTGTACCGTTCATTTATGGCGTAGCGTGGGAATGGGTTAAAACTGTTTCATATTAGACAAATAAAACCTGAGTAATCACAAAACAGAGTTTTGGCTACTCTGCCCCATCTGTCCACAGGCTATGAATGCAGCTAACAGTAGTACCAGACACGGCCCCTGGACAGGTGTGGCGCTGTTTTTCTAATCCTTGACAACCTGGACAGTTTTTAGGGGACTCTAGAACTACACAGGCAAAAAAATGTTCACTACTGTATGAAGTAATGCATATCCCAACCCGATATATGTCCGCTACCCCCCCCCCCCCTCTCAGATCACAGGAGTCAACATGAGTGAGCGGCAAATGGAGCAATGGATTCAGATACAGTAAGTGGTAGACAGAGTCAGTGTCTTATGATGGTTCGGTGTTTCAGAAGTAGTTAAAAACATTTTATCTTTATTTGGAAAAAACAAAAGTAAGTATAGTAGGAATCCATACAAATGAAAGTGTGGTAACCATCGAGTTTTCAAAGAAATTCATGCTATAAGTAAATGCTTCTGTCCAAAACGTGTTGGCTACACTTACTTTTACTCTGGTCCCGTCAAAATCAACAGGGTAGTTTGACCGGAATTTTATAGTCATACCTATAACTCTGCAGCGAAGAATAGGATTTTTCATGACTAGATCCCGTAGTCCTCCCCTCTCTCGTCACAGGAAGATTCACCGGAAATATGTGCAAAGTGTGACACCCAGTAATCATAAGTAGTAATGGGTAGTTAGGGTAGTTAGAGTAGTACCATTTAATAATATAGGATGAAAATAATTTAATGGAATGGATCCCAGAACAGCATGAAATCTAGCAATTTTTAGCAGATTTCTGCTTTGCAGGCTTCATGTATAATTTGCAGTTCTCCCAGAGCCGATAGGCAGAGCTCCCTCCCCCCCCCCCCCCCACCATAGAGGGAAGGGGACAGGGAAAAAGGTTGTTAACAGGAGAAAGAAACATTTTTGTAATATTCCAAGATATCTTAAAAAGTTATGCTATTGATCTACGCAAAGTTTGTTTAAATGACAGTGCCTATTTGTGGTGTCCTAGCACCAAAGGATGTCCTGTGGCTTCGGACTGCTTCGGGCAGACTAGCAGCCCCGCTGTTGGGCCCACTGAAGGACTTCTTGTCATATCAATTAGGTTTTGCAATTTATTAAAAAGTAATCTATTTTCCAATTATTTTTGTTGTTACTATTCTCATGTATGTTATTTGTGTGTTGCTGTACCCTTAAGAGAGGAGCTGTGTAAACCCTATGTGACCCTGCCAATGGGAACCCCTAAATTCTAGCCCATATAGTGCAGAGATCCGGTGTGGTAGAGGTGTAAAGTGTGTTGGATCTCCCGTACAGTGGAAGTTCATGCCCTGGCGGAGGAAGCAACAAGACCTTGACGGAAGGTATTTCCCTACACCACCCATGGTACCACATATTTAAATTTAAAGATGATTCCACAATATGAAATCTTGCAGTGAGTCAAAGAGACACAATGGATGTAATGGATGTCCATGACTTGAGACTCCCACTGACAAAAGATCCCCTGGACTTTCATAGTACTGACGTCTTGTTCTGCAGCCAATTACCCTTTTGAGCTCTATTAGGCACCAGGGTCCATTTGCAATTGCAGATAGAACCACGGAGCTCCATACTTTGACCAAAGAAAAAAATGCAAAGTCTCTGCTCATACACCACGACTCAAAGCCTGATCTCCTCCCTGGTCACAAATTGGGCACAGGTATGGATCAGTGGAAACAAATTGAGATCCAGCAAGTAAGAAAGATTAAAGTTCATTCCTTTATTTCTTTCAGGCATTTAAAATAAATCCATATTGACACTCATCACCGCAGACAGCAGAACCGACGCATTTTGATTGTACTTTAGCACTCTTAGTCATGGCTGCTAACCTCTCAATGCATCCTCAAATGTCCATAATGTAATTTTTTTAATGCAAATTTCCTTTATGTATGTGACCCACAGAAAAAACTTTACATTAAAAGCAATATTTTGGATACATTGGAGACCACCAGCCATAGGCTAGGTCTGCGCAGTCACCAGGCTCATTATATTTTGTAAGGTTTACTCCAAGCTAATAATGGACATTAATGAGAAGCATACGCACTCCATATACCATCAGATGTCCTATATATATTCCAGTATACAACTGTCCCCCCCCGCTGCCCTTAGCATTGTAATTGGCCTTGATGGTTCTAGATCATGATCCGAGCAGATAAGGAAGAGGATGTTATTCATCACTTTCAGGATGTCATCAAAATAAAATGGAAACAGAAACAAAACTACAGAATAAAAGGAGCGGACAGCCCACTATTCTTTGACAATGCCACAATTAGTAGCAGTATAATGCTTCAAATGACTTACTTCACCGAGGGGAACTCGGTCCTTATGCTCCCCTCGTGCCGGTTTGCTTCCCAAGTCACACTCACAGCCTCGTCCCACTAGTGGTCTCCAGCTGTTTCTTTCCTCTTGCCGTTATTCACGTCCTCTCTGTTAGATGGAAGGTTCTTTAGTGTACAGACCCTACCCCCATGACCACAGCTGTCCAAAAGACCATTTATTGCACATGGAACAATTAAATATACATAAAACTATAAAACAATAGGCCCGACGCGTTACGAAGCTTCCTTCTTCCTCAGGGGTTAATATTCATTATTAGTATTAATGTTTTATTTTATTTATATTGCTTTGTACATTTAACATACCGTGAGTGAAATGTATATATGTATGTTATACTGTTTCAGTGTGATGATGTGCCATGTACTGCCAGGGCACTTTGAGATCTTGGTTTGCTTAGACTGGCATGCCACAGATGTTTTCTCAGTTGATGGCCAGCAGGAGATGGAGCCAGTTTCAGAATAGAGCCAGGAAGAACATCGCGATGACATGGGTGGGTGTGTATTGTGACATGGGAACGATGCGCTATAATGCCAATTGGAGGAGTTGGTCCGTGTGTGTGGTGACTGGAAGGTCTCCTGGCTAGTTCATTATGAGTGTCAGGAGGCTGGAGGGTAAAGTCACTAGCTCATTATGGATATGTTGGGGAGCTGGAGGCCATATTCATGGGAGTGTCATCCAGCTGGAGTGACCAGTTCGTTGGGAGAGTGTTGGTGGACTGGAGTGGCTTGTTGATTGCTAGATAGGTGTTGGTCTGCCAAAGTGAGTCCTGTAGACATGCTGCATAGTGGACTACAATACTTAGTGTGTTTGAGGGATCATAGGAGAAAGGTGCCATTATTAATTTGCCTAACAAGGTTTGGAGAACTTCACTGAGGAGCAGATGGTAAGCTGAGGGAATTTTTGTTTCGTGTTGCTCATTGGGTTAAACCGAAATACTACATGGGGGGGAGATTTATCAAAACCTGTCCAGAGGAAAAATTGCCACTTCTTTCATTTTCCAGAGGCCTTGTTAAAATGAAAGAAGCAATCTGATTGGTTGCTATGGGCAACTGGGCAACTTTTCCTCTGGACAGGTTTTGAGAAATCTCCCCCATAGTGTGTAGGGTGACCTTCTTCCTGTTTAATAGATAGTGAGTGGTAAGTTTGGAGGCAAAGCTTACCTAAAGCCTTTGTGAGGCTAACAGCATCCTGCCAAAGTCATAATTGTTGCATGAACCACCAAATATATAGTGCCATCTAGAGTCCATTGTAACCACCAAGCATCTGTGCCTATAGGTGTGAACTAAAACTAATAAAGCGTACCTGCCCCACCAAAAAAAACAAAAAACTGTTATGTTACTCAGTACCTCATCCTGATCATGTACATGTAATTTTTATGTATCTATCACCCATATTTTACTAAACAAAAAAAAAACATATTACAGCTTCTCAATGTCCTTTCCATTTTGTTAAAGGGAGGGGGCGTGTCCTTATCTGGCCTGCACTGTGATGACTCCTCCCCCTCTCTCACTCTGCTGACTCAACCATTTCCTCTCTGGTTTCATTCTGTACACACACAATGATTATTGGAGATTGTCTGTACTCTACCAAAGACAATATGCTGAGTGTATAACTTACATCTTCCTATGTCAGTCATGTGTGTGTCATCCCTAGGCAGTTCTGTAATGCTGGGACTTGTAGTTTTGGAATAGTTGGAGGCACAGTATTTGGATAACTCTTTTTTTTTACAGCAGTGTTGCCTTCAGCTGTGTGCCTAGAGCTTTTGTAAAACTACACCTCCCAGCATGCCCAGACATCCTTTGACTGTCGTTTTGCAACAGTTGTAGGCACGTGATTGGTAAAACTCTATATTACAGCAGTGTTAATGCAGGCTGTGTTCCTCCTGCAGCCTTGTCAATCAGCCATTTCATGTCCATGACCCTTGGACACCCTCATGCTACTGTTGGACTCATCAGTGTCCTAGAAGGTATGGGGACCCCTAGAGGTGGGATTTTCAGAGGCAGTTTTCTATTTCTATTCTATTAAATGTGAAAGTATATAAAAAAAAATAACTATTGTTTTGCCAAGATATACAACATATACAAAGTTTTTATTTCTGACAGTGCCTATTTAAGCTTATTGTACCATTATTATTTATAGAAAGAAAGAAGTATTTTGTCCTGAAGGGGTATTTCAAGTTAACATTACTTTTTCCCTATCCACAGTAGTGTAAGAATAAGTGTCAGATCGCAGGGGGTCCGACCACTGGGACCCACTATGGTCTCCAAAATGGGACCCCTGGTGTTTGGTATGAATAGAACATTGAGTCTTGCATGCACATCGTCGATTCTTTCCTTCTCTATTGGGAGCTGTTGATTAAGCCATTTGGGCAGCTCCCAGAGAATGAATGGTGCAACAGTGTGCATGCAGGAAAACATAGAAAAACATAGAATGTGTCGGCAGATAAGAACCATTCGGCGCATCTAGTCTGCCCAATAATCTGAATCCTATCAATAGTCCCTGGCCCTATCTTATATGAAGGATAGCCTTATGCCTATCCCTATCTTATATGAAGGATAGTCTTATGCCTATCCCTATCTTATATGAAGGATAGCCTTATGCCTATCTCTATCTGATATGAAGGATAGCCTTGTGCCTATCCCTATCTTATATGAAGGATAGCCTTATGCCTATCTCTATCTTATATGAAGGATAGCCTTATGCCTATCTCTATCTTATATGAAGGATAGCCTTATGCCTATCCCATGCATGGTAAACTCCTTCACTGTATTTACAGCGACCACCCTTCTGGAGATACGGCCTCCAGTACTGCGCACAATACTCCAAGTGAGGTCTCACCAGTGTTCTGTACAGCGGCAGGAGCACTTACCTCTCTACTGCTTATACCTCTCCCTATACATCCAAGCATTCTGCTAGCGTTTCCTGCTGCTCTATTACATTGTCTTCCTACCTTTAAGTCTTCTGAAATAATTACTCCTAAAGCCATTTCCTCAGATACTGAGGTCAGGACTGTGTCAAATATTCTATATTCTTCCCTTGGGTTTTTACGCCCGAGGTGCACTATCTTGCACCACAAAAGAAAGGCACTGCTGAGATTCGAATTTAGGATCTCCTGTTTACTAGACAGGCGCTTTAACCAACTAAGCCACAGCACCACCGTTCCATTCACATCACATCACATCATATCATATACCCGGGGCCTCATTCTGAAGATCACAGGGGGTCCCAGTGGTGGGACCCCCTACAATCTGACACTTAACACTGACTTCGACACTTAAGGGATAAGTAGTGTTAACTCAGAATACCCCTTTCAGGTGGCTATACACCTTCATACGCTATCTTGCCCCATTTTTCCTATACACATGAATATTTGGTACGGCTGAAACAGGAGGGGTAGGCCCCAACCAAGATTTGGTGGGGGCTTCTCTCACTGAAAACAAAAGCGTCAGGCAGCTAAAATCCAACATGCCACCAGGGTACCTGGTCCGGCCAAAGCTAACAGATTAGGCCCACTTTTGACACATTTGTATGTGATCCCTAACCAAAAAAATACTTGTGAATCATGCCATAAGAAATGCTCCACTGTGGCAAGTGACTGGCACCAAAGCCATCTCTGAAAGCAGGGCCTGCTCTGCCTATAGACAAAAGAAGTGGCCGCCTAGAGTGCCCTCTTGATGGGGGGGGGGGGGGGTGCCGCTCTGCCTCCGGCAAGTAAATTAGAACCAACATCCATACCACTCGCTCAGCCAGAATGCTGCGTGCCAATGGGTGGAGTCAAGAGGGCGGCAGAAAATCCTTGCACCATCCCTGTCTGGAAGGGGTTGTCTTTGGGAGGACCTTTGGGGCTCATTATGGTGTTTGAGAGGGGACTCACTGTAGGATCTTCTGGTATTCTGGTGGGCCAGTCCAGCATTTTTTTAAGTTTTCTAGTAACACGAGTATAAATGACACCTATGTGAACACACTGGGTGATTTACCTAAGCTCTATATTTACTTATCAGGTGAGGAACCCTCAGCCCCTGCCGTCATCTGCCAAGGAATGGAAATTATTCTAGAGTGCTTTAAGGATTCCCCTCAAGTCAGTCCGTGTTAAGGTTAAGTACTTTCTGGATGAAGTAATAAGGATTATCTGACAACTCACCATGAGTCAATATTGGACTATGAGTCAGAGGAGGGAGAGGGATGACAAAAAAAAAACTGGTTCCCCTGATGAAGCTGGACATGGTTTCTTATATTTTTGTTTCTTTTCTTTTGAGTTCACTTATGATGAATTGGGATAAGCAGAAGAGAGAACAGAGTGTTACAAATCTTTGCTAATTTATTGAAAAGTAAAATCTAAAATCATGCAGTGACATAAGTATTCATAACCTTTACTCAGGACTTAGTTGAAGCCCCTTTGGCAGTGATTCCGGCCTCCAGTCTACCTGGGGATGAGGCCACAAGGTTTACATTTGGGGATTTTCTGCCATTATTCTCTGCAGAACCTCTAAGCTCTGTCAGGTAGGATGAGGACTGTCGGTGGATGGCATTTTCAGGTCTCTCCAGAGAATTCTATTGGGTTCAGGCTCTGCCTGGGCCACTTAGGGACTTTCACAGAGTTGTTCCTAAGACGCTTCTGTGTTGTCTTGTTCGTGTGCTTAGGTGTGGTGGCCCAGTACAGAATGTGCCATTCTGTACAACTGTAAGTCCTATCAGGCGGACCCAGTCCCTAGCCCCACACTCCTCAAGACTCTTTTACAACCTAAATTTATATCTGAGGTAGTGTAATGCTGTGTGTTGTAATGCTTTGTTATTGTGCCTTTAAATACTGTTGCTAAGGGCTGTGTTACCAAGGAAGGTGTAAGGTAAAAAGTTGGCTTGTCGGTGACCAATGGGATCCCTCCAAATTGCTCCCTTATATACCAGGGAGGAGCTAGATCTAGTCAGATTTGATCTTGCTGAGGTACAGTGAAGTGAAGAGCTGTGTGATCCAGAAGGAGGCCTGAGGCCTAGTCCTGCAACCACGCTTCTACTGCAAGTTAACCCCTGCAGGTGAAAGACAAAACCTGGCAGTAAGCACAAAAACAGGGGAGAAGTCTAGTCAAGATAGTCAAGTGTCATTTACTAAAGTCAGCGTGGGTTGCATAAGTCAGTCCAAGTCCACTACAAGTCCCAGCAAGCCAAAAAAAACCTTCCTAAAGTTCACCGTGCATCTTCTTGGGCCTGAACTGAATCGTAAAGACTTTCACACCTTGTATGCCTCAGTAAAAAGCCATTGTTCCGTAACCTTGCATCGGAGTGATTATTTGCCCCGCGCCTGGCCTAGGAATCATCGTCCATACCTCGTGTGGGGAATTAGGTAAACCACACTCTGGTGTCACGAACACAAAGTGTTAATACCATCTGCCCTAAGGGTTAATAACATCTGCCCTTCCAACACCCTCACCACATAGGGTCATTGTCCTGTTGGAAGGTGAGCCTGCAGTCCAGTGCGCTCTGGATCAGGTTTTTAATAAGAATATTTTTGTACTTTGCTTGATTCAACTTTCCCTCACCCCTTGATGCTGCCCCCCATGCTTCACTGTAGAGATGGTATTGGGCAGATGATGGGCAGTGCCTGGTTTCCTCCAGACATGATGCTGCCCCCACCATGATCACTGTAGGGATGGTATTGGGCAGGTGATGGGCAGTGCCTGGTTTCCTCCAGACATGATGCTGCCCCCACCATGATCACTGTAGAGATGGTATTGGGCAGGTGATGGGCAGTGCCTGGTTTCCTCCAGACATGATGCTGCCCCCACCATGATCACTGTAGGGATGATATTGGGCAGGTGATGGGCAGTGCCTGGTTTCCTCCAGACATGATGCTGCCCCCACCATGATCACTGTAGGGATGGTATTGGGCAGGTGATGGGCAGTGCCTGGTTTCCTCCAGACATGATGCTGCCCCCACCATGATCACTGTAGGGATGGTATTGGGCAGGTGATGGGCAGTGCCTGGTTTCCTCCAGACATGATGCTGCCCCCACCATGATCACTGTAGGGATGGTATTGGGCAGGTGATGGGCAGTGCCTGGTTTCCTCCAGACATGATGCTGCCCCCACCATGATCACTGTAGGGATGGTATTGGGCAGGTGATGGGCAGTACCTGGTTTCCTCCAGACATGATGCTGCCCCCACCATGATCACTGTAGGGATGGTATTGGGCAGGTGATGGGCAGTGCCTGGTTTCCTCCAGACATGATGCTGCCCCCACCATGATCACTGTAGGGATGGTATTGGGCAGGTGATGGGCAGTGCCTGGTTTCCTCCAGACATGATGCTGCCCCCACTATACTTCACTGTAGGGATGGTATTGGGCAGGTGATAAGCAGTGCCTGGTTTCCTCTATGATGCTTAGGTTTGGGGCCAAAAAAGTAAAATTTTTCATCGGACAAGAGAATCTTGTTTCTCGCAGTCTGAGGGTTCTTTAGGGGTTTTATTTGCAAACACCAGGCGGTTTTCATGTGTTATTACTGAGGAGAGGCTTTTTCTGACAACTCTGACAAAAAGCCCAAATAGGTGGAGGCTGCAGGGATGGTTCTGGGACCTTCTGGAAGTGTCTCCCATCTACACACAGGAGCTCCTATGTACTACAACATATCTCTAATATATTTCTAGTATTTATTTTGTGTTAAAATTATTATTATTTTTTTTGCACTTGAAATCCGGCCACTAGGGGTCTCCCTCCTAGTGGGCGGCTGCAGCCTGCTGTAAGGTCACAGCTGAATTTGGACCTTTCCCAGCTGGGCATTCAGTCCAAATTCAGTCTGCCTGTGCATACTCCCTGCCTGTCAATCAGACAAG
This sequence comes from Hyla sarda, assembly GCF_029499605.1. Classification (NCBI taxonomy): domain Eukaryota; kingdom Metazoa; phylum Chordata; class Amphibia; order Anura; family Hylidae; genus Hyla; species Hyla sarda. The sequence goes on along the minus strand of NC_079194.1, from coordinate 286,433,947 downwards.
CGGGAGCGAACGCTGTGAACTCCTGGGCTGCGCTCATTGGCTGCCCGCCCCGGGCATGTACAGTCTGGAGGAAGCGCAGCACTGAATCTCAGTGCTGTGCTGATGCTCCAGGGCTTTACCTGTCCTGTACGTGTAAGTAAGGTCTTATTTCACTTACCCGTACTTCCTTTCAGTTCCGGGTCTCGACGGTGTAGAATAGCACGGCAGGTGGGCTATGTTCCTATACTCCTCCTCCCTGGATAACACTACACTTCTAAACAGGGAGGAGACCCCGGAGCAGCCTGCCGTGCTATTGGCTGCTCATCTATGCACGCTCCCGACGGGAGAGCAGCATAGATGAGCTAAGGGCGGAAGTTGGTCCCCCAGCAGGCATGAGTGACGTTGTGCCTGCACACTACCAGGCAGACAAAAATATATTTCTAAGGGGGTAAAAACATATATATTTTTTTAAATCAGATAGTTTTTATTAAGTTTTTTAAACACAGTTTAACAATAACATACATTCCCTGACGACCCCCCCCCCCCCACACATAACCATTCCGTCTCAGCCCCTCCCCACCAAAGCCCTTCAACCCTCATTGTACATAAGTCATAAACCATAAACCAGCTCCATCAAATCAGGCAGGGGTGGGGTTAGGGATAGAAGGGCAATAGGCAAGGACAGAAACATATTTTTTTCCACGGTGGGAGTTACTCTTTAACGTAAATCTCATCTCTCTCTCTCTCTCTCTCTCTCTCTCTTTCCTTCTTTCTCTCTCTGTATATATAAATATATTCATTAAAATGCAGCTCTTACTGTTATAGAGTTCCAAATCCTCTGCATAGAGTGAAAAGAAAATATTCTGGTAACCTTAAGTCACCACAAGAGGGGGCTCAGGAGCACCACATGATGCAGCTCCTAGATTCCCTCTAGTGGTGGCTGCTATTGGATACATGATAGACATCTGTTGCCCAATCCTTTTGCTCTCAGGGACATAAGCCCCCACCAGAGGAGTTTGGCAGTGGCTTTTTCCCTTTCCTATTGAGAAAACATGAATGGTGGGCTTATACCTGTATTTATTTAAAGAAATCTAACTTAATGTGTATTACTAACATACATGAGATTTCAATGTAAAACCACAAATACTACAGCATAAAAGTAACTTCACAGTATTAGGCCCCCAACTGGCTGCCATGATCACATGAGGTCATAGGGACATTACATTATTGCATATGAAAGGGTGGAATGAGGACAAGCTGGGGTTGGCAGTGCATGGAACGGCATACTATGACTAAATAAATATATCAAACTTAGGGTATTTTTTTTGCTTTCTCATCAAACCCATAAAATGATTAATATTCTGTTAGTCTACAGCCACCACTATGGGGAGCTCTTGAGCTTCCTGCATACTGTTAGCAAGCATGCTGTAAAAATGGATCTTTGCTATGGCTGAGCCTGCACTTTCTCTGTGTCGAGATCAGGAGGTAAAAATCAGCAGGGACCTGGTGAGCAGCAGCACAGCAGATTTGGAGCTTTGACCTATTTTTGATCTGGAAATGATGTAGTGATAAAAGGTAGATAGACTTTAACCCATTAAGGACCCAGCCCATTTTCACCTTAAAGGGGTAGTCCAGTGGTGAAAAACGTATCCCCTATTCTAAGGATAGGGGATAAGTTTCAGATTGCGGGGGGTCTGACCAATGAGGCACCCCTGCGATCTCTCTGTACGGGGCCCCATAAACGACCCCATTATAAAAACTGCACCCCTCAAAGTATACAAAATGACATTCAGAAAGTTTGTTAACCTTTTAGGCATTTCACAGGAATAGCAGGAAAGTGAAGGAGAAAATTCAAAATCTTCATTTTTTACACTAACATGTTCTTGTACACCCAGTTTTTGAATTTTTACAAGGGGTATAAGGAGAAAAATCCCCACAGAATGTGTAACTCAATTTCTCTCGAGTAAGGAAATACCTCATATGTGAATGTAAAGTGCTCTGTGGGTGCACTAGAGGGCTCAGAGGGGAAGAAGCGACAATGGGATTTCGGAGAGTGAATTTTTCTGAAATGGTTTTTTGGGGGGCATGTAGCATTTAGGAGGCCCCTATGGTGCCAGAACAGCAAAAAAAAAAAACATGGCATACTATTTTGGAAATTACACCCCTCAAGGCATGTAACAAGGGATACAGTGAGCCTTAACACCCCGCAGGTGTTTGACGACTTTCCGGTAAAGTCGGATGTGTAAATGAATGAATATTTTTTTACTAAAATGCATCCCCCCCACCCCCCTCCCCCCAGAAATTTACAATTTTTACAAGAGGTAATAGGAGAAAATGCCCCCCAAAGTTGTAACCCCATTTCTTCTGAGTATGAAAATACCCCATGTGTGGACATCAAGTGCTCTGCGGGCGCAGTACAATGCTCAGAAGAGAAAGAGCTACATTTGGCTTTTTGAAAGCAAATTTTGCAGAAATGGTTTTTTTGGGGGCATGTCGCATTTAGGAAGCCCCTATGGTGCCAGAACAGCAAAGAAAGCCCCACGTGGTATACTATTTGGGAAACAACACCTCTCAAGGAACATAACATCAGGTACAAGGGGTGAGCCTTTACACCCCACAGGTGTTTGACAAATTTCCGCCCAAGTTGGACGTGAAAATAAAAAACTTTGATTTTCTCACTAAAATGCTGGTGTTACCCAAAATTTTTCATTTTCACAAGGGGTAATAGGAGAAAAAGTCTCCCAAAATTTTTAACCCCATTTCTTCTGAGTATGGAAATACCCCATATGTTGATGTAAAGTGCTCTGCGGGTGAACTACAATTCTCAGAAGAGAAGGAGCGCCATTGGGCTTTTAGAGAGAGAATTTGTTTGGAATGGAAATCAGGAAATCTGTCAGACACCAGTGGGGTGTAAATGCTCACTGCACCCCTTGTTACATTCCTTGAGGGGTGTAGTTTCCAAAATGGGGTCACATGTTGCGGGCCCACTGTTCTGGCACCATGGGGGCTTAGTAAGCGCACATAGCATTCAATTCCAGACACATTCTCTCTCTTCAAAAGCCCAATGGCATTCCTTCTATTCTGAGCATTTTAGTGTGTTGCAGAGCACTTTACATCCACATATGGGGTATTTATATACTAGAAGAAATGGGGTTACACATTTTAGGGGGATTTTTTGCCTATTACCCCTTGTGAAAATTTGTGATAACACCAGCATTTTTGTGAAAAAAATTTAATTTTTCATTTTCATATCCAACTTTACCAAAAATTCTTCAAACACCTGTTGGGTGTTAAGGCTCACTATACCCCTTGTTACATTCTGTGTAAGTTACATTCGGTGTAGTTTCCAAAATGGGGTCACATGTGGGTGTTTTTTTCTTTTTTTGCGTTTATGTCAGAACCACTGTAACATTCAGCCACCCTTGTGCAAATCACCTCAAATGTACATGGCGCTTTAACTCCTGAGCCCCACATATGGGGTATTTCCGAGAAATTGCGTTACAAATTTTAGGGGTCTTTTTTTCCTCTTACCTCTTGTAAAAATAAAAAGTATGGAGCAACACCAGCATGTTAGTGAAAAAAAAACAACTTTACCATTTCATAAGGGGTGAAAGGAGAAAAAGCCCCCCAAAATTTGTTAGGCAATTTCTCCCCAGTACAGAAATACCCCATATGTGGAACTAAACTGTTGCCTTGAAATACGACAGGGCTCTAAAGTGAGAGAGCGTCATGCGCATTTGAGGCCTACATCAGGGATTTGCATAGGGACGGACCCGGATGCAAGAATTAGACTTGCTTCCGATACCAAAATTACCCTACGACAGTGTTTCCCAAACAGGGTGCTTACAGCTGTTGCAAAACTCCCAGCATGCCTGGACAGTCAGTGGCTGTCCAGCAATATTGGGAGTTGTTGTTTTGCAACAGCTGGAGGCTCCGTTTTGGAAACAGTGCCGTACCAGATGTTTTTAATTTTTATTGGGGGGGGGGGGGGAATAACTGTGTAGGGGTATGTGTATATATAATTTACCCTTTATTTTGTGTAGGTGTAATGTAGTGTTTTTAGGGTACATTCACATGGGCGGGGTTTACAGCGAGTTTCCCGCTGGGAGTTTAAGCTGCAGCGGAAAAATTTGCTGCATCTCAAACTTGCAGCGTGAAACTCACTGTAAACCTGCCTGTGCGATTGTACCCTATGCATTCACATGGCCCCCCCTCTCAGTGTTTTGCAACCAGTGTGCTTCTAGCTGTTGCATAACTACAACCCCCAGCATGCACGGATAGCCAAAGAGAATGCTGTGAGTTGTAGTTTGCAACAGCTGGAGGTTGCAAAACACTGAGTTAGGTAACAAACTGTGTTTCGCAACCAGTGTGCCTTCAGCTGTTGCAAAACTACAACTCTCAGTATGCACTTACAGCCAAAGGGAATGCTGGGACTTGTAGTTATGCAACAGCTGGAGGCACACTACT